>NC_081569.1:28664590-28890985 GCF_022355385.1 Mustela nigripes | reverse complement strand
GAGCCTGCTTCCCTCTCTCTCTCTCTGCCTGCCTCTCCATCTACTAGTGATTTCTCTCTGTCAAATAAATTAAAAAAAAAATTTTTTTTTTAAATAAAAATAAATAAAAAATAAAAATATTTGAGAGAGAGAGAAGGAACAAGACGGGGAGGGGCTGAGGGAGCCACAGACTCCCAGTGGAGCAGGGAGCCTGATGTGGGACTTGATCCAAGGCCCCTGGGATCATAACCTGAGCCAAAGGCACACACTTGACCAACTGAGCCATCCAGGTGTGCCCTTCCTCCAGTTCTTATCTGACTTTCATAACAGGTCTCTTAGTTTATGATTTAATTTTTTTTATTAAATATTTTATTTATTTAGGGGTCCCTAAAGAGACAGAGAGCGCACAACAAGGGGAGGGGCAGAAGGAGAGGGACAAGCAGACTTTCTGCCGAGCAGGATGGTACTAATACAGAATCTCTGGGGAAAAAAAAAAATAACAAAAAAAACCCCATGCCATTAAATACAATGTGCAGAACAGTGTATTGTATGCTGCCTCTGTTTTAAAAAAATGGCATATACACATACAACCACACACTTGCTCATATCTGCACAGAATATCTTTGGAAAGATACAAAAGAAACTAATAATATGGGAGAGGAACTGAATGGCCAGAGGACAGAATTGGGAGGGAGACTTTTATTTTCTTAATTTTTTTTTTTGTTGAGCACAGTTGACACATAAGGTTACATTAGTTTCCAGTGTATATACAATGATGCAACTTCTCTCTGTTATCTCCTGTGCTCACCACAAGTGTAGCTAACCATACAACACTATTAAATATCATTGACTGTATACCCTACACTGTGCCTTTTATTTCCAAGACTCATTCATTCTGTAACTGGAGGCCTGCCTCTCCCACCCACTTCGCCCATTTTGCCCATCCTTCTACCCCCTCCCCTCTGGCAGCCACCGATTTGTTCTCTGTGTTTACAGTCTGATTCTACTTTTTGTTTGTTTATTTAATTGTTTTATTTTTCAGAGTCCACATATGAGCGAAATCATATTCAGTCTGACTTATTTCACTTAGCATCATACTGGGATGGAGACTTTTCACCATATACTCGTACAAATTTTGAATTTTGAATCGGAATACATACAATCAATGTGTTACCTATTCCAAAATAATCAATTATAATATTTAAACAACAGAGGTGGGGGTGGGGAGTGGGGGAGGTGATCTGAGAATGTAATCTACAAGCAACCCAGAGGCCACAGGGAACCATTCCTGCTAAATACAGCCACTGACGCAGCACTGGGCAGAATGCAGATCATAGAGAAACTGTGCAGCTGTTAATAGTTCCTTCAAATCCTCAATTCCTTATGACCAAGAGGCTCATGTTGTACAGAGGAAAAATGGACAGGGCCTGCCTTCAGAGCAGCCCAGCCTCAAACTCTCCTATCCTGCTCTCTTCGCCTGCTTGCTCATCTTGGCACAGAGAATTCAGTGTATGGAAGACATTTCCTCAGATTCCCTGTGGAATTATTTGTACTGAACTCTCAAGGGCTCCACAGAAACATTTGGGCTAAGGCAGACAGGAAGACCACACCAATGCCAGGATTCAGAGTGCAGAAGCCACACGGGGAATGTGGGGAGTGGAAGTCTGGGCGTGGCTTTCACAAGTCCCTAAATCGCAAAGCTCGGTACTGTTGCCAGGAAAAAAAGAAAAATTTAACCAAATAAGTGAGCTTTTGCTTTCAAATTTCAGTATCTGCCGTTGTTTCCATCTTTTCCTAAGCTTTCAGTGTACAGGATGTCTACCTCTGCCAGGATTTATGCCTCTCAACTTCATGGGCAAGATGTATGTACAAAGGGGCTACTTTGAAGAAACCAGATGTAGAGCCTCCTGGTTGGCTCCCAGCTCCTAACCTGAAGAAAGAGGCCAAAGAGGGTGCCTGGGTGGCTCAGTGGGTTGAGCCGCTGCCTTCGGCTCAGGTCATGATCTCAGGGTCCTGGGATCAAGTCCCGCTTCGGGCTCTCTGCTCGGCGGGGAGCCTGCTTCCGCCTCTCTCTCTCTGCCTGCCTCTCTGCCTACTTGTGATCTCTCTCTGTCAAGTAAATAAATAAAATCTTTAAAAAAAAAAAAAAAAAAGAAAGAGGCCAAAGAGTTAAAGCGTCCCTTACGATTTCTGCAGTTCCAACAACCGACGACGCCGTTCATTCTGCTCCAAGGAACTGTGCTTGGACTTGTACTGGGACAGGCGGGGGTGTGGGGCAGCTGTGCTGTTCAGATCTTGAGACACAGAAAAGCTACTAGCCAGGGCTTGACTCAGCTCTTCCATCTTCCCTACAAAGAAAAACATAAGAAAATGGTTCATTGATTTCATATCACCTCCTGTATACAGGCAGTTATGATGTAACATGATGGCTGTATTCCTAAAAAAAACTCACTTAATCCAAAATCACAACTGTTTCTATGGAGAAAAAGGAAGTTAAAGGGTAAATGAGTTATATATGAACAATAGCATTATTTCCTGCAGATACTTCAATAACGATCATCTCGATAGCTCTCAGTGAACAGGTATATATATACAGGGCACCTGGGTGGCTCAGTTTGCTCCAGGATTGAGTCCTTGAGTAAGGCTCCCTGCCCTGAGGGGAGCATGCTTCTCCCTCTAACATGCCCCCTTCTCATGCTGTCTCTCTCTCACTCACTCTCTGTCTCAAATAAATAAATAAAAATCTTTTAAAAAAGATATATATTTACAATTAGAACACTAAGCAAGCTCACCCTGCGTTTGAATCTAGCTTTTGCTTTGTCATTCATTACCAGCAGCCCTGTCACTAATTCCATCTTACCATCATTACTATCTAGTGATATGATCAAGTGTCTAATTTTTTCCTGAATAGTTCTAAATAGCCATTACTCAAAAACTAATATAAGTTATTTTTAATGCATATATTTTATTTTTTATTTTATTTTTTAAAAGATTTTATTTATTTATTTGACAGAGAGAGAGAGAGAACACAAGTAGGGGGAACAGCAGACAGAGGGAGAGGGTGAAGCAGGCTTCTTGCTCAGCAGGGAGCCCGATATGGGGCTTGATCCCAGGACCCTGGGATCAAGACCTGAGCTGAAGGCAGACTCTCAACCAACTGAGCCACCCAGATGCCTGCATTTTATTTTTTTTAAAGCGCTATGCCTAATGTGGGGCTTGAATTCACAACCCTAAGATCAAGAGTCACATGCTCCACCAACTGGCAGGCCAAGTGACCCCTCTAATATAACTTTCTAATGCAGATTTTATCCAATTATTGTTTGACTCTCTAATAAATGCCAACTTACAGTAAGAGAATTTAGCCGGTCCTGGGGCCCCTAGAGCAAGATAAGGGGAGCCCAAAACCCAAACCTGGCAGTTGTTTTCTCATTTTATAGTTTGTTTTGTTTGTTTAGGGTGGGCAAAAGGAGGTTTCAGGGCTACCCATGTAGGGCTCACTTGGAAGAGTGAGCCTACCAGTTAACACCAAGGAATGTGAAAGACTGACCTGTGGTACATTTGGGAGATGGAGTAGATTGGAGACAGAGTACCCAGGTGTGCCCTAAAGAATAAGAATGGAGAGAAAAAGACAAATTCACACTTCACTCACCCTCTGTGAATGAAGGTACAGGAGTTTCACTATGGGTTAAAGATACGCCTCTGAGTGTAAGAAACAGGAATATTCAGGAGAAATCTGGCAAAGCCAGGTGGGCCTAACCTTCAGGTTAGGTCTACTATAAACCAGAGGACACCACCAGTGCTTAAACTGCACCCCAGAACAGGTCCCACTGCTCTGAGCATCAAAACCAACAGGTTCATTCCAGAGCCTCCATAGTTAAAAACAATTCTATGGGTCTCTACTTGGCAATGAGTTACTTTCCATTGCACATTTGAAGATCAGATTTTTCCCCTAATTTGCAGCATCTTTTTTTTTTTTTTTTCATTTGAAAGAAACTTTAAAAAGATTTGTGGTTAAAACCCATGACATAAAGTTTACCATCTTAACCATTTTTAAGTTAGAGTTCAGTAGTTGTTGTGCAACCAATTTCCAGAACTCTTCTCATCTTGCAAAACTGAACCTCTATACCCATTAAACATGAAAGGAACTTTTTTGTTTTTAAACTTAAGATTGACATATTACCGGTATGGATTTGAGGCGAATCTTAACATATGTGTAATGCAACCAGGGTGGCCATTTGTGGTTGAGGCTGGGTGACCAGAACTTGGATCCATATGGTATGCTATTTTCCGTGTTTTATTGACTTTTATATAGGCCTAAACACTTCCATAATACAATCTTTTAAAAAATTAATTATGTCTTCGGCTTACCAATGTGATGCCCATATCTAAAATACACTTATTAGGTCGTATCTCGCTTTATCTCGGTGTGGCCTCCCGTTCTGCCAAGAATCACAAAATCATTAAACACGTCTTGGATACTGGGGCGGTCCTCTGTACCTTTATGGCTCTTCTAGGCTAGCTCCTACTCTTTCAACCCATTCTTCGGATGGTCCTGCCTCCAGGAGTTCTGACCTCATCCTGGGCGGTCTCATCCAGACCCACGCAAGTCCCCTGCCGCCTCCTTCTCCCCTCCCACCCCTCAGTCCGGGATTGAGGCCTCCTCTGAGGCTTTCACCAGGCTTCAGGCCCCAAGCCTCTACCTGATCCACTCGGTTGTCCTCCATGCCACAGCCCCGCATTACCTTTCTCTAGGGACGAGGTCCCATAGGCTACGCATGATTCGCCCCTCCCCCACAAAAACTACCTGAGCGGTCCTGGCACAATAGTCTGGAACAGAAAAGGAGCAGCACGCCCGAGACGAGCCCGGGCCTGGCTCTGCCTCTACAGGGGACACCTCGGAAGGCCGGGGGTGCTAGCCGGGAACCGAGAAGCAATTCGGCAGCCGGAGGGGCTCAGGCTCGAACCCAGGACTCACCCGGCGGAGATGACAGTTCCAGGAGCCGCGGCCGCGCTGCCAGGGGCCGACCAATCAGCTGTCCAGAGGGAGCCGGGCCCGCCCCCTGGGCCGCAGCCGCGCCGCCAGGCCCACCAGCCACGCGCCCGGAGTTTCCGGTTCCGCCCAGCGCCGTGAATGCTGGTAGTGCAGCCGCAGTCCACTAGCTCGCGGGCAGTGATTTCCGCCTTTAGTGGCTGGCGTGTTCTCGGTCGGCCGCAGCGGGGGTCCACAGGCTCTTGTGGTGCACTGTCCGGAACCGTTCCTTCAAGGTGGCTTGGCCGGGCCGAGGCTTCACTCCTGAGCTCAAGCTCCTCGGGGCTCCTTTTGTCAGTTGGAGGAACCCGGACTCAAAGCCCTCCGGCCTGGGGTCCTGAAGCTTGCCCCAGGCTTTAGGCGTACGTACACCAGCAGTCCGCGCTCTCTCCTGTGCTTGTGCTTTTTTGTACGGACACTGCGAGTTGCCTGAATGACACCCCCTCTCCGTCGACTCCTCACACCCCCAAGTCTCAGTGAGACATTCCCGCCGCATTCGCTCTGGCTGCACGGGCCACATACCTCCATTACAGCCCATCTGCTCCGTTTGAGAGTCTCTTACTCGGCTGTGCGCTTGGTACCTGGCTTGGGGACCTGGCTTGATTCCTGCTTAGCGGAGACAGCGTGCAGCACAAAACAAGGCACTCAGTAGATCTTGGTAAAGAAATGACTGAATGACTGCAAGGGGTGGAGAGGAAGCTGCCGAGATATAGTTAGGAGAGCTAATCAAATTAGAGTGCAGTCTCTTGGAGGGAGGGGACTGGTGAGATGCAAACTAAAAATATGACAGCCATTTATTGAATGCTGGACACTGCTTCACTTGCATTATCTCCTTTAATCTTCAAACAACTCAAGGAAGTAAACTGAAGCTCAGAGAGGTTAAGTACTTATCCAAAGCCACACAGCTTTCAAGCCAAACATTTGAATTTGCTGAATGTTTGACTTATGGAGAAGTTGGGTATTAGTATGCTACGGAAACTACACAAAGCTGGCACATTTTGAGTCAAAGGAATGCCAAGATGTATACTTGCTGCATATTTTAAATACCTAACACCATCCATATGGACTGAAAAGAATAGGAGATCCGACTGGCACAGAGGGTAAAGGGTGCTTAGGGCCCGGGAAGGTACAGTTTTTTGGACCTTAGAATTTATGTGGCTGAGTTCTATCTTTCAGTAGTTGGGCTGAGCAAAGCTGTGCACTAGGTTATTTATTTGGTGCATTCACAAATAATAGCTCATGTTTGTCTGGCTTATAAGATAGATAAAGAAAAGCCCAGGGCCTGACTTCACTAGGAAACTTTAACAGCAGGATATTAAGTATTCTGTGTTCCAGATCCTCCATTCTCTACTCGTGACCATGGAGTTCATACCAAGTTGTCGGAACTGCACAGAAAAGAACAGAGGCCCTACACATTAAAGCAAAATAGACTGCAATTGACAAAGAGGTCCCCCAAATTCATGCACTGAGGTCCAGGGAAAAGGCTCATTCATACTCAGCTGAATAACGTCTCATATCACTGAACAAACTAAATGGCACTTGGCCCAGGGACTCATTTGGAGTTAGTCTGTGTTCCAGAAGGGACTGCTTTGCCTGGAACAGTGAGTGGTCCCCCAAATATCACCAAAGGCACCCCCCTTCACAACACTGGCCACAGACACATACACCTGTGTTTAATGTCTTTAAGTCAATTTGCTATTTTAAAAAACCTAAATAAGTTTATTTAAGAGAGGAACACTATAGCATTACCTTAAATCACTTCCCACTTTAACAAAGTATCTATGAAATATATACACAGTGAAAATAACATAATGTTATAATCTAGCTAAATACTGGTATGTGCAGGAAACTGTGAAACTGAGGACTTTGTAAGAATCTGAGATTAGCAAGTGTTGGAGAAGTGATAAGGAATAACACTAACAGAATTTTCCTCTTGTACAATGAGGAAAATTCAAAGATAATGGAAGAGGGAAGTTACCCTTTTTCCATGGTGATATTATTTCAGGTGGAATCTGTGCACTCCCTAAAATCATCCAGTAAGTGCCCACAAGTGGGAGAATCCCTCCCTAAAAAAGAGGACCTCAAGAGCAGGAAGGTGGCCAGCCATTTGCAAAAGAAGCTCTCAGGAGGACTCCTGAGTGTCACTGTGTCATCAGTCAATTAACAGATATGTGTTTAATATCTACTGTAGGTTAGATACTGAGCCAAGCACAGGAAATATCAAAATGACCAAGACTGACGCAGTCTCCACCCTCCAGGACCTTACAGCCCAAGAGAAAACTAAGAGCTACAGGTTATAGCTGGGGGGCAGACCAATGTTAAGGAGCTTAGGTGGCTGGGTTGAGAGGGAGTGGCATGGGGCTGCTGGGCCAGTATTCAGGGAACTCTTCTCAGGAGATGACATTTGAGTCAAGACCCAAATGATGAAAAGGAGCCATTGGTGAGGACAGGGAGACTGAATGCATTTCCAGAGAGGTTTGTGTGAGGGGGTAGACAGGAGGCACAGGAGGAAGGGGAGGCAGCAAGGTCGCAGAGGCAGGTGGGATGCCTTTAACTCCTGTAGCGGAGAGTTTGGATTTTACCTGCATTCCATATGGAGGTTTTTAAAGTTATGAGATAACTTTGAGCTTGAAAGAGCTCACCCTGGCAACTCAGTGGAGAACCTAAATCCTCGTGGTGATCAGGAGGCCAATGAGCAGGGCTTGCACTGAAGTTGTGGCAGGAAGGGCTGCCTTTGGGATTCATGTAGGAAAAAAAAAAAACAAAAAACCAACAACTGAGAAGTCTTACTGTTCTCAAAGAGGGGAGGAGGTAGCAAGAATTATACAGTGTTCAAGTCTAGCCCCCTAGCCAAGACCTTCCCTTTGGGGTTACTGGAACTGAAAGAGAATTGAAAAGGGAACAGCTTTTTCCCCCGTGTAATTTGATATGCTTTAAACCTAGGCCCTGTACCATCTAAGCCATCTTGAGGACCATTGCTTCTCATCGCCCACTTGGAGACCCTGTAAGAGAGGGATTCTCCAGCCAGTTGGGCAGGAGGGAGACTCTGACTTGAGAGGGTGGCAAAATCATGTACTAATACGTGTCACATGAGCCTGGATGCAGACGCTGCAGGCACAGGAGATCCTAAAGCTCAGAGGGGACAAAGCTCTTTTCCCTCACATCCCCCTCACAGATGTACCTAGGGCTCAGCTCTGGGTGAAAGGAAGCAAGTCAGAGTGGTTCAGGTCTTTTGCTCTGGAGCTAGATGGCCTGGGTCCAAATCCAGACTCACCTACCAGCTGGCTCTATGGCCTATGTGTTATTTCATTTCACCTACCTATGCCTCAGTTTCCTCCCCCATAAAATGTGACTAATAATAGCACCTACCTCACAAGGTGGTTAGAGTTAAGTGACATAATTCAGGTAAGGTGATTAGGATAGTACCTGGCACGGAGTGAATCCTCAAAAATTTTGTTTTATTAATATGTAACTTCTTGTTATAAGATAACCTTTCCCTTACTGATTTACTTAATCATAAGTATGTCAACTAATTAGGCGAGCCCAAAATAGTCTCTTCTCTGTAGACAGAAGTGCTCGCCCAGGTCATATACAGTCAGAAAGTGATGGGCCATGATTTTAATCCAGGTCCTAGTGAGTGCAAAGTTCCTTATCTTTAGCCCATGAGACGTTGCCTGCTCTGTATTTTGAGGGGGGGTCTCATTTTGCTTCTGATTTTCAGCTGGTGAGCTGAATGGGTGACTTGGTTCATCCCCATGTTGCCCTCCCACCCCCCAGGCTGTGAATAGTCCCAGCCCTGGATAGTGGGGGGAAAGATACCTCCTAGAAACTTCCCTGGGGCCAAACAGGGGGGCCCATTCTCAGATTTGTCCCAAAGCTAGCACAGCTTTCACCTTGAGTCAGACTGGGGATTATTGGGCCACGCAAAGCACCTCTAATTTCTTCTCTGCCTTTTTTAAAATGTTAACTGCACTCTTTCATGTTCTCGCCTTCAAATAAAAAACCTTCCAAGCAGAAACTAGGGGCCACCTGGTTCAGCCTTCTCCTATTAGTGAGAGGAAAGGGAGAGAGGTCCAGTGCGGGGGGGTATGTATGCCCCAAATCATACTTTAAATCATCAGCAGAGCCAGGCCCCTGCTTCTCTTGCTTTCTGCCCAGGCTTGCCTACAGCCCCTACAGCCTCTGCCCTGCTCAGTTGTTGGGAGATGATCTCACATTGTCGCAGTGCTGGCTTTATGCCATGCATTGGACTGGGCACAAAGCTTGTGCTTCTTAAAATGTGACCAGCAGCACCTCAGGCCCACTCAGACTTGAGTCAGAAACTTGGAGGGGATGGGCTACCTTGCCATAATAATAATTATTATTATTATTTCTTAAAGATTTATTTGAGTGTGTGCATGCGCACGCATGTGCACACATGCATGAGGCTGGGAGGGCAGAGGGAGAGAATCTCAGACTCCCCACTGAGTGCAGAGCTCCACTCAGGGCTCCATTTCACGACCCTAAGATCATGACCTGAGGTGAGACCAAGAGTCTGGCACTCAATGGACAGCACCACCCAGGCGCCCCTACCTATAATTTTTAGTGGCTGTGTTTCATCACAAGGCTATCCAATAATTTAACCAGTCCACTTGGGACACATTTTTTTATTTTTTCCTATTATTCTGTATTAGAAATACTGTGATGATCCCTGTAGTTAATTTTCTGCAAAGACCCATAATTATGCTAAATTCTTGAAAGTGACATTTCTAGATCAGAGGGTATATAATGTATTTTTTTTTTAACATTTAATTTATTTGAGAGAGAGAGGGAGATCATAGAAGGAGAGTGAGAGGGAGAAGTCGACTCCTGCTGAGCATAGAGTCTGACGCAGGGCTCAATCCTAGGACCCTGAGATTATGACCCTCATCAGCCGAAGGAAGACACTTAACCTACTGAGTCACCCAGGTGTCCCGTTTTTTTTTTTTTTTTTTTTTTAAGAGTTTATTTATTTGAGAGAAAGCATGAGCAGGAGGGGCAGAGGTACAAGAAGACTCTCTGCTGAGCAGAGAGCCCGATGCGGGCCTCCATCCCAGGATGCTGGGATTATTACCTGAGCCAAAGGCAGATGCCCAACTGACTGAGCCACCCAGGTGCCCCACATATAATCTATTTTTTTAAAAAGATTTTATTTATTTATTTGACAGAGAGAGAGCACTAGCAAGGGGAGTGGCAGGAAAGGGAGAGGGAAAAGCAGGCTCCCCACTGAGCAGGGAGCCCAATGCCGGGAGGGGGGGGCGGTGTTGATCCCAAGACCCCAGGATTATGACCTAAGCTGAAGGCAGCTGCTTAATTGACTGGCAAGCCACCCAGGTGCCCCTATAATGTATGCTGTTAAGGTTCTTTTTTTTTTTTTTTTTAAGATTTTATTTATTCATTTGACAGAGAGAGACACAGTGAGAGAGGGAAAACAAGCAGGAGGAGTGGGAGAGAGAGAAAGCAGGCTTTCCGCTGAGTGGGTAGCCTGATGTGGGGCTTGATCCCAAGGTCCTGGGATCATAACCTGAGCCGAAGGCAGCCGATTAACAACTGTGCCACCCAGGCGCCCTGTTTTTAAGGTTCTTGATACATTGTAAAATTGCTTTGAGAGGTCGTATCAATTTTCCCTCCTGCCACATTTCTTTTTTTTTTTTTTAATTTAATTTAATTTATTTATTTTTATTTATTTGACAGAGAGAGAGATCACAAGTAGGCAGAGGGAGGGGGAAAAGCAGACCCCCTGCTGAGCAGTGAGCCAGATTGCCTGCGGGGTGGGGGGGGGTTGGGGAGTGAGGGGTGGTGATGTGGGCATGTAGGGCTCCATCCCAGGACTCCAAGACCATGACCAAAGGCAGAGGCTTAACCCACTGAGCCACCCAGGTGCCCCATCTCCTGCCACATCTCTTCATCCATTAGCCTTTTTTTTTTTTTTTTAAAGATTTTATTTATTTACTTGACACACAGAGAGAGAGATCACAAGAGGCAGAAGCAGGCAGAGAGAGAGGAGGAAGCAGGCTCCCTGTCCAGCAGAGAGCCCAATGCGGGTCTCAATCCCAGGATCGTGAGATCATAACCTGGGCCGAAGGCAGAGGCTTTAACCCACTGAGCCACCCAGGCGCCCCATCCATTAGGCTTTTTGGTTGTAACATGTCTAGCTCCCTGACTTTCTTTTGTGGCCTGGGGAAGGAGGGGAAGCAGGAGCTAAGCTTTAAGGTTTTAACACATTCCCGGAGCTCCTCTAAGTACTTTGTAGGATTTAAACCATTTAATCCTCTCCATAATTTTTAATGTCAGTACACCCCCATTTTTTTCACTTTTTAAAAATTGTGGGGACACCTGTCCAGTTCAGTCAGTAGGGCGTGCGACTCTTGATCTCAGGGTTGTGAGTTTAAGCCCCATGCTGGGTATAGAGGTTACTTAAGTCACTAAATAAAACTTAAAAAAATTTGTGGTGGGGCACCTGGGTGGCTCAGTCGTTAAGCTGAAAGACTCCTCCCCTAGAAGATAGATAGGATAACTAACCGCTTGTTTGCTTTTCTGTAAACCACTGGCTTTTAGGTATAGACCAGGTTATTAATTAGGTTATTAATTGCTTATTAATCGCTCTTTTGCCCTTCTGTAACTGCTTGGCTTATAGAAATAATAGAAGACGCCATGATGGCACTCCTACCTTCCCCCTTCTTGTTCCCCCTCCCTGCCTCTCTCCTCCCGCGTGTGGGCCCTCAGAACCAATCAGCTTGTTCCCCCTTCCCGCCTCTCTCTTTTCGCGCGCGCGCGTCCCCAAAGCCAATCAGCAAACTCCACTAAGGCCTTTTTCAAAAGTTCTAACTGTCAACCAATCAGTTGCGCCCCACCCAAAACTTGTTTGTACCTGTCTATAAAAACCCGGCACCACCCCAGCTGGGTGTGCTCAGCTGGCAGGAGCTGCTGACCATCCGCAGGCGCCTGCGTAACAATAAAGAACCTCTTGCTGATTGCATCCAGTGGCAGTGTTGGATTCTTGGGTAAGGGGATCCGCGGGTCTTTCAAAGCATCTGGCTTCGGCTCCAGTCATGATCCCAGGGTCTTAGAATGGAGCCCCGCGTTGGGCTCCCTGCTCTGTGGAGAGCCTGCTTCTCCCTCTCACACTCTCCCTGCTGTGTTCCCTCTCTTGCTGTGTCTCAGTCTATCAAATGAATAAAATCTTTAAAAAAAAAAATGTGGTAAAGAAATTAAAAAACGATGGTGCCATTTTAGCCATTTTTAAGTACACAACTCAGTGGTGTTCATTCACAGCATTGCTACATTCACAGCATTGTACAACCATCACCACAATCTATTTCTGAAATCTTTTCATCAGCCCAAATGGAAATTCTGTACCTGTTGAGCAGTAGTTCCCCATTGTTTTCCCCTACCCTGTATTACCACATATTTGTATTATAGCAAATGGAGGCACAGAGGAGGCTAAGAAAAATCATCAACGTTACACAGCTAGTTAAGCCTAGAAGCCCCAATTCAGACCAGGTAGCCTCGTTCGAGAACTTGCCTTCTGATTCTTGCATAGGTTTTGTTGTTTTTTTAAGTTTTTACAAGTTTTTTTTTTTTTTTTTTTTTAACTTATTTGAGAGAGACACAGAGCGCACAAATTGGGGGGAGAAACAGAGAGAGAGAGAGAGAGAAGCAGACTCCCTGCTGAGTAGGGAGCCGGATGTGGGACTCAATCCCAGGACCCTGGGATCATGAACTGAGCTGAAGGTAGATGCTTAACAGACTGAGTGAGCTATCCCAGTTTTTAAGTTTTTAGATAACTTTTGCTAAGTTATTCTTTCATATCTTCCTCCCAAAGAAAGAAGAACTTTTCTAAAGACTCTTGTATTTTACTCCCAAGACCCTAAGCCCAGTTTCCTTTAAGGGAACTTGGAAGTTGTATCCGTTTGGGCTATAGAAGCAGGCTCCAACTACTCCAAAGGGTCAATCTACCTGCCTTGGTCTGTGGGATCTGGGTAGGAGCCAGAGGTGGCTTTTAGAGCATCAGCTTCCCCATGAGATCCCCAATCCTGGGAACCCTGAGGACATTCCTCAAATGGGCAGAGACCGTGCCCAGCCACCCGAGCTAAGTAGGATTCTCTTTCCTTCTACTTCTAAAGCAATGGCCCTGAAAAGAACATGGCCTTTAGAGTCACATAAGCCTGGACCTGAACCCCAACCTTGGACAAAGTTCTTGTTTCAATTATTTCCCACACTTTAAAGACAGGGATAAGACTACCTATACCTTGCAGGGTTGTTGGGAAGATCAAAGGACAGCCTAACACAGGTCTCAGTGAGAGTTAAGTCTTTGAAGCCCAAAGCCTGCTCCTTGCTCAAACCTTTGTATAGCATCTTGTCGGGGACCAATCACATTGGTTGGTGCTGCTTCTCTGCTGGCTTGGAAACTCAAATTCGGGGATTCTCTCTATACCCCTACATTATCTCAGGGACTGGCTGAGCCAACACCGACAGTCTCTTAAAGCGAGCATGATGCCAGCTCCGCTGCTTATTGGCTATGCAAACTTGGGCAGTTTGACCCATCTCTGCCTCAGTTCCCTTATCTGAAAAGCAGAGGATAATTGGATTCCCCATTTCTTAGTTTAGCACTGCTGGGAGGATTAAACAGATTAATTCACATAATGCACTTACAACTGTGCCTGACACATGAGGATAGAGGTATTTGCTATTTACCTTCCACAGCATCCCCTTCCTTTGTTTCTCTACCAAATGCTGCCTTTCACCTTGGGTAATGGAGAAGGCACATGTAAAAGCCAATCCATGGTCTTGGCATCCTACCTTTTCTCCTTGTGTTAAGTTTTGGGTAAAAAGAGGTAGTCTTCCTATTCTCCAATTTCCTACCATGAAGAACATGTTTCCAGGACCCTCCCTGGGCCACTTCTAGCCGCTAGATGGCCAAGCTACAGGGTGATTATTTCCTTAGGCAAGCAAACAGCAAACACTTCACCCTCTAATATGGTATTTCCTGGGGCTGGAATATCAACAGGAAGTCTTGTGGGGAAGAGCTCTGCCAAAACACTCATTCTGAGGAAGGGAATGGTAAACTGACAAATTTGCCCAGCCCTGTACAACATCCTGCAACCTCCACATGCCCCCCTGTGGCAGGCCTCATCCACAGGCAGGTCGCTGCTGACCCTATTCTTTTCTGCTGGGTTCTTGAGCCTTAGGAGCTCAGATGTGTACCTAAAAGAGAAAACCAGACAGACAAAAGTTTGCACATACAAAGCAGCTGGACCATTTATTGGCATTTGGAAGTCTTCCTTTAGGCAAGGAAGGGCACCCATAATACTACAGTAACACCCATTTTATGAAAACGTGAGACCAAATTCTCCATCGTCTGTACATAACTTAATCACAAAACCAGAGCAAGTATTCTAATTAAATAGACTGAACCAAATTGTCCTGCTACAAGATAATACAGGGAAAGCTGAGGGGAAGGGGGTGGAGACCAAAGTTCCTTCACACTACAATGTTTCAGGCACACAATCCAACAACTCCACAGTGCAGCACCAAACTCCTTCCCAGTGACTCTTAAATCAGTCATTTATCAACAGTCCTAGGACTAACAAAATTCATGGAAAACGGCCGTACCCTTTGGCTCTGTGTGTAGCCTGCAGCTGAGGGGCTAAGTTCTTAAGAACCAAAGCCTGGCTGACACACTCTCGGGGAGAGCGCCCTCACAGAATCTCAAACTTCAGTTCTCAGCTGTCCCATCTATGAGGCACAGCCCTGGCCGGGACGACCCGCTAGGCCTCCAGATCGAAGTCATCGCGCTCCTCATTGTACTCCAGCACGTGCCGCCTGATCTTGGACGAGTCAACCCAGGTGACAAAGTCCTCCATGCTGCGCGTGACAAGGAAGGCGGGGTCGGTGACCACGTCGGGGCCCACGCGCACGTGGCCCTGCTCCACGAAAGCCACGGCAGCCTGGAGGTGCTGCGCCATACGCAGCTTCAGGAGCACGGTGGGCAGTCGGCGGCGACAGAAGGACGAGGCCGTGACGAAGTCGCAGAGCTCGAGTGAGCCGCGAGTGGGCACCAGGCCGAGAGCATACAACTTGTCCAGGAGGGCGGCCGAGGCGCGCACGCGAAACGGGTCGCGCTCGGGTAGGTCGCGCAGGCGCCGCGCCAGCTCGCGCACAGCCCGGCTCAGCTGGTTGTAGCGCGTATAGTCCTCCCGCCGCTGCAGCCGATAACGCCGCAACACGCGCAGCTCGTGCAGGTTGTGGTCAGTGACCTCCCAATTCAGGAAGTCCACCTGCTTCAGCAGCTTCTGCTCGTGAAACTTTAGCTTCCGCACCATGATGGCGGCTCCCGGTGCAGCAAACCGCCTGGCTAAGAACGCGCACGAGTCGCCCAGCGACTTCCGCCTCCGAGCGCGAAGACCGGGCCTGGGGCCCCCTGGCCACTGAGAGAGAGGCTCGAGGCCACGCCCTCGATTTCCATTGGTCAGAGTGAGCCACGCCTCACATCTCTGTCTCGCGTTTCTTTTCGCGTTGGCTGAGGGGACCGGGAAGAAGTAGCGGAGAGAGGCCGGAGGTGGGGCGGTGGGCGTCACGGGGAGGTGTTTATCTTTTCTTTTGTTAAAAAATTTCGCGAGGTCTTAAGTTACCCAAAATGTATCCTCTAGTGCGGTAGTCGTTTCCTCTCGTTCAGACTTACACCTTTTAGGGACTTTCAGGTGAGTCTGCCCAGAGAAGCTGAGGACAGTGCTGGGGGAAGACGGGTGACCGCCGTGCTTGTTGGATGGAGTTTACCGTGCTAACCCTCGTCGGCTCCCTCCCACCTGGTGGGGATCTTTCCGGAGCCGGACGTTCGGGGCTGACCGGTAGTCCACGGGGCTCACTACCGCCGGGCCCTTTAGCAGGCCGGCTAGCGGTTCCTCCCTGTCTGGCGGGGCTGGACGCTGGCGAACCTATAAAAATACTGATTCCCCGGCTGCTTCCTTAATGTATAGAATCGAGATCTATACGGGAGCCTCCTGGAAAACTGTATTGTTAGCAGGATTGCCACGTGGTTCCTAAAACAGAGCAAGTCTGAGAAATTTGGACGTTAAGTACGAAACCTAACTCCTCAGTTGAATTCATACAAATTAGCCCGACTGGGTGGGTGGACTTCTGGTCACCCAGTACTGAGTACTGAGTTTAACGCTGTTATGGGTAGTTACATCTGTAAGTTATGTGGACTCACCACTTTTTTTGCCCAGGCCTTTGACGCCACCTAGCTTCTTCGGTGATCATTTTGTCTTATTTTTGTATGGTTTTCATCGTCCTCTTAAGTATATAATACTTGATATGGAAAATAATATATTAATATATGGAAGTTACAAACTATAATGAATACTTATGAACCGGACAGCCAGTTTAAGAAAATGTCATCTACCTATTCCAGTCACTCCTCTAGCCAGAGCTAATGGTATCTATTCTTCTGAGTTTTGTGTTTATTTTTTCCTTTTGCTTAAAAAGTAAAAAACAGTTTTATCATTACACATGCATCTCTAAATACATTGAGAGCCTTCTTATTCAAAGTGGAGTCAGTGGACCAGCAAAGAGCTTGTTGGAAATATAGTATGTTAGGCCGATTCCTGACCTACAGAATCAGAATCTGCATTTAACAAGGTCCCCAGGTAATTTGTATACACACTGATTTTGCAGATGTGGTTAAATTAAAGATTTTGAGATGGTGAGAATATTCTCAATTATCTGGGTGGGTCCCATGTTATCAAAAGGGTCTTTATAAATAAAAGAGGGGGGCAGAAGAGTCAGGAGATATGATGAAAGCAGAAGTCTGAGTGATGTGATAGTGAGCTTTGAAGATGAAAGGGTTCCAAATGCAGGGGACTGTGAGAGGCCTCTAGAAGCTGGAAAGGCAAGGAAATGATTTTTTCCTTAGAGCTCCAGAAGAAATATAGCCCTGATGACTCTTTAATTTTAGCCCAGTGAGATCCAGTTTGGATTTCTGTGAAAGAATAAAGCTGGGTTGCTTTAAGCCACCAAGTTTGTGGTAATTTGTAGTAGCTGCAATAGAAAACTAATACAGTTTGCTTTTTTTTCTAATTGGTTTGAAGATGTTCTTTATGTATTACACATATTAAACCTAACTAGTTATATATGGAACAAATATCTTCTCCCACTTTGTACTGCATCCTCACCCTTCATGTTCCTCCAACCTCACCTCCATCCTCATCCCTCGCTCAGCATGTCTGCAGTAGGACTCTTGGTTAACTTCCTGCTCCCCAGACAATAAACATAGTAAAAAACTAAACTATATGTGTTAAGTGACAAGCATTATGACACAAAACTGGGGTTTTGGGGGGTGAGGAAGGGCTATAATTTTAAATAGGCCATGTCAGGGGAGGTCTTATTGAGAAGGTGATATTTTATAGGGATTTAGCCATATGGATATCTGGGGGAGGAGTATATCAGAAAGAGGACACAGTCTGCAAATGCCTTAAGACAGGAATGCACCTGGCATGTCAGAAGAGGAGTAAACACCATTCTCATTGGAGCAGTGGGCTATGAGGGGAAGAAAGAGGGTTTAGATGACAGAGGCTCATAGGCCTTTGAGTAAGGACGGACTTTGGTTTTTACATTTGTGAGATGCTGAATGGTTTAAGCAGAGGATTGACATCTAACTCATGTTTTAAATGGCTCAATCTGACTGCCATGTTGAGAATAGACTGTCAGGAGGCAAGGATGGAAACTGATCATTAGGAAGCTGCTGTAGTGATCTGGGTGAGAAAGACATTGGCTGGAACCAGGAGAGCAGTAGTGAAAATCTGAAGTGACAGGAGTCCCAGGATGATGAGAAGAGTCCAGGACGGCTCCAGTTTTTGGCCTGAGCAAGTGGAAGAAACTACTTATCACTTGAGATGGAAAGGCTGCCAAGTAGAACGGGTCTGGCATGCAGTACCCAATGTTTCTCGGGACGTATTGGGTTGGAGGTGTCTATTAGACATCCCAGGGAGATGTCAAGGAGAAAGACATTTGAGTCTGGAATTCTAGAGAAAGGCCTAGGTTGGAGATTAAAAAAAATGAAATTTATTGGCAGAAAGATGATCCTGGGAGGTCATCAAAGGAGAGAATAGGTTAGAAAAGTTAAGAGGACCACTTTCTGTAGTCACTCTAGGATTAAGAATTATTGGAGAGAGGAGGATGAACCAGTGAGGTAGAAGGGAAACCAGGAGAGTATGGTCTCCCTGATGCAAATGAAAAGTGTACAGAGGGGGAAAGAGTGATCAACCCAGTGAAATGCTAAGGAGAGGTTGAGTAAGAGGGGAGCTGAGAATAACTATTAGGTCATTGATGACTTTGCCCTTGACAAGAATAGTTTCAGTGGAGTGTGACTATGAAAGACTGGCTAGAGGGGTTTAAGAAGAGAAAGGAAAGAAATTGCAGGCAGCTAGTATAGATGGCTATTTTGAGAAATTTTGCTCATGCATGCAGAGAAATGGGGCAGTAGCTGGTGGGGGAAGTAGAGTGGAGAATCTATTTTTTAAAGATGTGGGTTGACTCTTTTCCTCAATACCCACAGCTTGTTGGATGCCATTCCAGTCTATTCTACTTGCATAAAGTCCCAGATTTACTTCTCCCTAGCCCGGTACCCTTGCACTATCTCAGGTTTTTGTCCTCTCCTGTGCATTGTTACAGCGTAGTCCCATGTACTCTCGCTGCCACAAGTGGGGTCAGCTTGGAAACCACTGGCTGCTGTTCTCCTTGCTGACTCCTTTGCTAAAGGAGGAGAGTTGGTTGCTTGGATGGGGAATGGATGCTGTTTGCTGAGCATGAGTCAGGGCCCCAGGAGGAAAGAGAACACACTCCAAATAGAACGATGTGAGGAGGGGCAGCTGGCTGCCTTTGGCTCCGGTTGTGATCCCAGGGTTGGGCTCCCTATTCAGCGGGGGGCCTGCTTCCCCAGCTTGAGCTCTTTCCCTCTGTTAAATGAATACATTAAAAAATCTTTTTAAAAAAGAATAATGTGGGGGCGCCTGGGTGGCTCAGTGGGTTAAGCCTCTGCCTTCGGCTCGGGTCATGATCCCAGGGTCCTGGGATCGAGCCCCATATCGGGCTCTCTGCTCAGCAAGGAACCTGCTTTCCTCTCTCTCTCTGCCTGCCTCTCTGCCTACTTGTGATCTGTCAAATAAATAAGTAAATAAAACTTAAAAAAAAAAAAAAGAATAATGTGAGGAGAATTAAATAAAAGGACTTTGTCTCAAGGGAATGGGCAGGGTGTAGGGAAACCACAAAGGTTAGTGCAGTTCCCAGGGACTAGCACCTGGGCCGGGGTGGGTCGGGGGAGTGGTGTTATCCCTAGACTTCAAGAAGGTCATTGAAAGGGAGGGAATTGAAGATACCAGTACTGGATGGAAATCTCTATGAGACTCAAGAGAATTTTTTTCCCAAGAACCTGGACATAAGGGTGGCTCCTGAGAGTTAGAACAACCCCACCCAGAACAGATGTAGGAGTAAGTCTGAGATTCTTGGTCTGTGAATGTGTGACTGAGGTGTTTGGGAATCAACTCAAAGGCCATCAGGGAGGTGGCTGGACTAGGATCCTGGTTGGGTAAGCAGAAATCCTACTGATTGTATTAATGGAGCTAATAAAGGTAAAACGTTTACAGCAGTGTGTGGCACTGATGAAGAAGTTGCTGTTGTTAGGCTCAGCTTGGAGAAAGGCTATGGGAACTGAAGAGAGATCACAAAGAAAGGGTATCCCAAAAGTAACTGGGAGGAACATACTCCAGCTCTGGTTGTAGCAAGAGTAGGATGACCCGAATCCTTAGAATCAAGGCTGCCCCTATTGTGGGGGTCAAGATCTCAAGATTTCTTGGCTAAAAGACTTGTCACACTGTCTCTTCCTATCACGGGGTTTTCTGGTTCTGAGCTAACCTTCTGGTAACTGGGTTTCCTAAGGAGCAGCTCAGACTACCATGCTCTGTTGATGCAAAAATTCAGGCCTGCCTGACCAGTTGTATTTCTCTTTGCAGTTTAATACCTGGGCTGGTCACTACACTTAACACTGTGAGCAATTGATAATATATGTAATTGTCAAATCACTTATGTTGTACACATGAAACTAATGTATTTTAGTTTCATGTATGTCAACTACAGTGACAAATAAAAATTAAAAAAAAAAAACAAATAAACCTGGCCTTCAGGGGTTTGTACATAGCCAGGTCATATCCAGCCCTGCATAGGGAATCAGATCTACTCACTATACCAATGAACTTGGGTTTTGGGGCCAGAGACCTGCACCTATAACCCTCAAAACAGCCAAAGGTGGGGCGCCTGGGTGGCTCAGTGGGTTAAAGCCTCTGCCTTCAACTCAGGTCATGATCTCAGGGTCCTGGGATCGAGCCCTGCATGAGCAGAGAGCCTGCTCCCCCCCCCCCCCGCCCCTGCCTGCCTCTCTGCGTACTTGTGATCTCTGTCTGTCAAATAAATAAAATATTTAAAAAAAACAAAAAACCAAACCAAAACAACAACAACAAAAAAACCAGCCAAAGGTGCCCAGCTTTAGCAGCTCTACCTTGTACCAATCTGCAAAAAGTAGGAAAAGTCAGAATGAGGAGGAAGGATGTTCTAGCTGGAAGAGGGTAGGCAAGGCTCCAGGGCATAGCCAGGAAGAGGAGTAGGGGCTAAGGCCTTGGTCTCACCTTAAGCACCTCCTCCTCCAGGAAGCCTTCCTTGATCCTTGCTCCAGCCATGGGACAAGTGCCCTCCCATGCACATTTCATTCCCCTGGTGACACTGGGTAGGGAGTTACCGGTCTGATGTATCTGAGCTTCAGGAAAGTAAGGACAATGTCTTATCTTTGTAGCCTAGGGGGCCTGATACAGAATGATTACTAAATTGATGCTTCCTTGATTTCATGACTGAATGAGTGAGACAGAAACAGGATAGATGAATTAAAGACAAGACCGTGGACTGTAAACCCAAGAAGGCACAATACCTATTGCCTGTTGTGATGTAATCTCCAGCCCCCAGCAGAGTGCCCGACAGTCAGCGACCAAAGTGTCCCGGATGGGCTGACCGAGTGTCAGATCCCCCCTGCCTCTTTGCCGGAGCCTCTGTGGACCACCCCTCTCTCCTTGCTGCTGACTGCAGATGAACATCTAGTCCCCGTGGCCGCACAAAGCATCAGGGAACCGGTTGTGCCTAAGCTTGTTCCCGGTTGCTACATACGCAGGGTTAGGTCTTTCCCTCTGAAGGAAGTCTTCCAGGGCAGGGGGCGCTTCTGGCCTTGTCTGGCTAAAGTACCAGGACCTGCAGCGGTCAGTATCCCAGGCCTCTAAGGATTCTTCCCAGAGGGCGCTGCTGGCACTGGGGCCCGCCCTGCGGCCCCCTCCGGAGAACAATCCCCAGGCTGCGCCACGGCCCAGTTTCATCCTGTCTCCCCAGGGAAGGGGTGAAAGGGCAGGGGAATGGGAGGGGGGCGTCGACTGCTCTCCCGGCACCCTTCTTCAATCCCTTCCCCCGGGTCTTGGCTCTGGCATCCTCCTCGGAAGCCCTCACTTTGCAAACTTTCGGAGTTTTCCGTCACTTGCGTCATGGGAAAGGCAGGAGGGTGACAGAACCCAGGAGGCAAGGCGAGGCGGCGGCTGCGGCGGCAGCGGCGGCGGCGGCGGCGCTCAGCTCCTCGGGTGAGAGGTGTCTCCCCGCGGGGCGGACTGGTAGGGGATCCTGGAGAATTCCGGCCCCCTCCTTCAGACCCAGACCCGAGCGAGCGAGGGAAGGCGAGCGCGAGAAGGAAAGACGCGAGGAGTAGGCGAGGGCCCCCGGCTGCAGCGCTCCAGGCCGCGGGAGGGCGGAGCCGGGCCGTGCCGGCCCAGCCAGGACGCACGGAAGTGCGGTGGAGTTTGCCCAATTCCCCAGCCAGCTTTTCCTCCCTCCCTCCCTCCCTCTCCCCACCCCTCACCTCCCCCTCGGCTATTCCCTCCTTTCTCCGGACACCGCCTCCTGGAATCCCTTTTTTCTGTTGTTTTGGAGCTAGATTCTAGCTGGCGGCGGCGCAGAGGGGCTGCGAGTGCTGAACGTGGAGGCGGGCCGGGGGCACAGCCCGCCGCCCGCCGGCGGGACACCGCGGGGCCGAGCGGAGGACCGAGCGCCAGCCGGCCGGGCGCGCCATCTGCTCGCCGGAGCGCACTCTACAAACTCCTGTTGAGTGTGTGCGTGCACGCCAGGGCTGGGGGTCTGTAGGGCCTGCGCGCCGGGACCGGGGACCGCGGGGCTTACCTTTGGACGGGATCCTTGGACTCAGATCAGGGTCAGCTTCAGGCTCAGAAACTGCGGAGGAGCTAGGCAAACAAAAGAGGCCACTCAGCTAGTGGCCAGAAGTCGCCAGAGCGCCTCGTCGCGCCCCCTCCTTCCCTAGGGTGGGGGCCGGCCGCTTCGGAGGCGGGGAGAAGGCTCCTGAGCCGGCTGAGGGCTGGGGGCTGGGGGGCCAGAGGCCGGGCCAGAGCCGGCTGGGCCGCCAGGGTCGACGGAGTTGGCGGCCTGTTGTGTAAGCCTCAGTCCTTGTTTTCTCCCCCGGCCTGGCTCGTTGTGAAGCCGGACACATCCACCCTTGGACTGGATTCAAGAGGCTGCTGCTTTTCTCCATGCCCTTCTTGGATTTTCTGGATTTTTGAAAACCCAGTGGCCCAGGAGGAGGAGGAAGGAGGAAGGAGCAGATCTGCAGAGGAATACGAGAGCAGCCTGAAGGAGCTGAGAGCCAGAGCTGCCTCGGTTTCTGAAACGGTGGTTTTTGAGTGATTCTCTTCTGCTTTAGGACATTGTTCCAGTGGAAAGTGTCAAATTCTTGCCCTCTTAAAGCTGATTTCTTTAGTTCACTTGACTTTTCTTCTGGGAGGGGAAGAAAGGAGAGACTACATGGACATGATCTCTCCCTGCTCACAGGAGTGTTCCGGAGACCTAATAATAATAGGCAGTTAATGGGCCTCGGACATTGCTTTGAGTAGTGGGAGGCTGGACAGCATCTGTGGGTAGTAAACCCCAGTTTAGGGGCCAAGAGACTGAGCTGCTGTGACAGGCCTTGAGCTGCTAGTGCATTCCCAGTTCTGGGCAGGACGCTGTCCTTGTCTCTCTCTACCACTGGCCCAGCCATGGCACTGAAAGGGCGAGCCCTCTATGACTTCCGCAGCGAGAACAAGGAGGAGATCAGTATCCATCAGGATGAGGACCTGGTCATCTTCAGTGAGACCTCGCTGGATGGCTGGCTGCAGGGCCAGAATAGCCGCGGGGAGACAGGGCTCTTCCCTGCCTCTTACGTGGAGATCATCCGGTCTGGTGCCAGCCCCAACCATGCCGACTACTCCAGCAGCCCAGGCTCTCTGGGCACCCAGGTGAGCTTGTACGATAGCTCTGGTGTGGCCAGCCCTTCCAGGAGTGGTGGGGTCAGTGGCTTCCTCTCACACCAGGGCAGCTTTGAGGAGGATGATGACGATGACTGGGATGACTGGGACGATGGAAGCACGGTGGTAGAGGAGCCTCGGGCTGGTGGGCTGGGCACCAACGGGCACCCACCTCTCAACCTCTCCTACCCTGGTGCCTACCCCAGCCAGCACATGGCCTTTCGGCCCAAGCCAGCCCTGGAGCGGCAGGACAGCCTGGCGTCTGCCAAGCGCGGCAGTGTGGTGGGACGCAACCTCAACCGTTTCTCGTGCTTCGTGCGCTCTGGAGTGGAGGCCTTTATCCTGGGTGATGTGCCCATGATGGCCAAGATTGCCGAGACGTACTCCATTGAAATGGGCCCTCGTGGGCCCCAGTGGAAGGCCAACCCCCACCCGTTTGCCTGTTCCGTGGAGGACCCCACCAAACAGACCAAGTTCAAGGGCATCAAAAGCTACATCTCCTACAAGCTCACACCGACCCACGCCGGTTCGCCAGTCTACCGGCGCTACAAACACTTTGACTGGCTCTATAACCGCCTGTTGCACAAGTTCACTGTCATCTCGGTTCCCCACCTGCCGGAGAAGCAGGCCACAGGCCGCTTCGAGGAGGACTTTATTGAGAAGCGGAAGCGTCGGCTCATTCTCTGGATGGACCACATGACCAGCCACCCCGTGCTGTCCCAGTATGAGGGCTTCCAGCATTTCCTCAGCTGCCTGGATGACAAGCAGTGGAAGATGGGCAAGCGCCGGGCCGAGAAGGATGAGATGGTGGGTGCCAGCTTCCTGCTCACCTTCCAGATCCCCACGGAGCACCAGGACCTGCAGGACGTGGAGGACCGTGTGGACACGTTCAAGGCCTTCAGCAAGAAGATGGATGACAGTGTCCTGCAGCTCAGCACTGTGGCCTCAGAACTAGTGCGCAAGCATGTGGGGGGCTTCCGCAAGGAGTTCCAGAAACTGGGCAGTGCTTTCCAGGCCATCAGCCATGCCTTCCAGATGGACCCCCCGTTTAGCTCTGAGGCCCTCAACAGCGCCATTTCTCACACGGGCCGCACCTATGAAGCTGTCGGTGAGATGTTTGCCGAGCAGCCCAAAAACGACCTCTTCCAGATGCTTGACACGCTCTCCCTCTACCAGGGCCTGCTCTCAAACTTCCCCGATATCATTCACCTGCAGAAAGGTAAGAGCCAGAGTGGGCAGGAGACCTTGCCGAGTCTGCGCTCTGCAGGGCACTGGAAATCTGAGGATAGTCTAGGGGAATAGGAGCAGCCTGTCTAGTCTTTCTGTCTCATTCATTCATTCCACATTGTGTTGAGCACCTGCCATGGGGCAGGTGCTGGTCTATGTGTGGGATGTTACTGTAGACAGCTCTGGTCCCTGACTTCGAGGAGCTCGCTGTTTATTTTTCATTGTCCATTCGTTTGCTCATGCATTCCATTTTTTCTGTTTCTGTTTCATTTGATCATCTAGCCATTCTGAGCTGAGCCCGTCGAGGTATCAGGCTGAGTCTGGGAACATGGAGATGACTGGGGCCCAGGCCTTGGCCTTGAGGAGCCCAGAGGCTCGTGGGGGACAGGGACACAGATAACAAGAGCACAGAGTGTGGCCTGTCTTCCCACTCCTCTCAAGCTCCACTCCCTGCCCTCGTGTTTTGGAGCCTGTTCGTCGCACTGCATACCCTATCTGTGAGCTCCCTGTCCATGTGCGGGAGGCTCGCTGTCCCCATTTTGCAGATGAAGAAGCTGATGTCCGCAGAAGGCTGGCTGCACAGGGAGTCCGTGGCCCAGCTGAGACTGTCCCTTCCTCCTGCGCCTCCCTAAGGACACAACCATGTTGGCCAGTTCCCAAGCCCAGCTGTGTTTTCAGTTCTCATGGCCCCCCTCCGTGGGGGAGGGACAGGATGAGCCCCTGTCTGTTACTGTTGGGCCGTCAAGGAACTGCCAGGGAAGTGACTCATCCCAGGTCACCTAGGGGCACCGGGGCTGGTCCAGGGGAGGAACAGGGGTTCGGGGCACTACCCACATGGCCCATTCAACTCCCCCTTCCTGAACCTGGCTTCTTTTGGCCTGCGCAGTGAGTGAGGGGCTGAACTGGCAGGTGGCTAAGTCCTGGGACAACAGGCCGGGCAGATGTTGAGAGAGGTGTGGTTCTCCCTGGGGCTGCTTGGTAACTCCGGAAGAACGTCTGCAGGGCGTGGGGCTGGCTCCCGGGCCCCTAGGCCCTGAGGTCAGGCCTGGCTTGGTGCGGAGTTTTCCTCTGGGTGGGGCTCAGAGGCAGACCTCTGGACTGAGCCGGGTGGGGGGACAGCAAACACCACCCTCTGCCTCTGTATCCAGGAGAGCCCAAAGTACGCCAGCCCTGTTCTGCTTTACCAGGAGATCGCCTTCTAGAACTTCTCCCAGGTTCCCTTCTCCCCTCACTTTCTCATCCTCCTTCCTTTCCCTGCCCTTTTTTCTCACCTTCACCTTCCTGTCCTCCTCCTTCCACCTTCCTTCAGCTTCAGGAAACATGAGCCCTGAGTTCTAGTTTTGGCTGTGTTCCCAGTTTGCTGGGTATTCCTGGGAAGTGCCTTCCCCTCTCTGGGCCTTAGTTTCCTGATCTAGAAAACAAGGGAAGTTCGATCCAGTGAACTCTCAGGAGGGGAGCCTCCTGGGGAGGATCTGGTGGAGAACAGGGTCATGCCTTAGGGCTGACTCTGAGCTCTGGGGCAGGCATAGAGCAGAGGCGACTGGCTGACTGGGGCCTGTGGGGCAGGTGTCTCCCTGGCCGGAAGTAGAAGCACGTTCACTGCTGCACTCAGGCCTGGGAAAGCTGGTTCAACCAGCTCCTTGGATCGTGTATGTCTGTGTGGGCAGTGGCGGGGGAAAGCAGGGGCACAGTGAGTAAACAGCCACCCCGGTCCAGAGCTGGGGAAGGAGCGTGGCCCCTTCCCCAGCCAGGGCTCCCAGGGTTGCACTGAAGCAGGAAGCAGTGATGTCAGGCTGGCCTTTCAGAGGAGCAGGGACGCAGAGCTAAGAGAGGCCATTTCCGAGTGTCTTCTTGAGGTCTTTCTGAGAGTGAGGGCCCAGCAGTCATCTGGGCTCATGCATTCAACCTTAGGCAGAGGCAAATCCACCTTCCCTCACCCTGAGGACCCCTCCCCAGTGGACCAACTCATTTGGGCTTACTTTTCCTCCTTCTGGGCTGTGGCTGGGCAAGTTAGGGAGGAGGGCTTGGGATCTGGCTGAGACAGAATTGGGCAGGTTTGGAGGACCATGGCCTGATCAGGGGAGAAGGAGTTCCATGCTGGCCATGTGGGTGGGACTCTTTCTTAGAGAGAGGAGCAGGAAAGTTGGGCCTCAGATATCCAGAATTCTGTCTAGTCCATCAGGACATCTGAAAGATAGCAAGCGAATGGCAGAGGCCATGGAAGGAAGGAGACAGGAGGCTTAGGTGGGGTCAGGAGGCCAGGATCTGGACAAATATTGCCTCTGAGATGACCGTGAGGGTGTTTTTCCTCTCTCAGTGTCCCTCTTAGTAAAACAGAACGTGGAGTCTACTTGGCACTGAGATGAAGGCCACCACTCTGTCTGCCCGGTGGCCCAGCAGTCTAGGGGTCACCTAAGAGAAGAGGAACCATATAATTAACCATTGAAACCCGGACAGTCTTGGCGTAAAAGGGGCCCCAGTCATAGTTACTCTGGGACAAGGGGAAATAGTGCCTATCCAGGGCCTCTCCCTGTGAGCCAGCAGGGCAGGGAAGTTACTGTGGTCCCCTGTATTTTCCCGATGAGGTCCAGTGAGGTGGGGATGATACGCAGAGCAGAAATTGGGACCCAAGGGTGTCTGAGTACACCGCCCAGGCTGGTTCCCTTGTGCCAGACAGATGGGGTGAAGGAGCACCCCAAGGGATGGGTGCACGGGTAGATGAGGCAGAGGGGAAGGATGAGGGAGGATGGGTGCTTAGCACCCTGCTAACTCAGTTGGCGTGCTTGGCGGGTCGGAAGCAGGCCCAGGAACTCACAGCGTGCGGCAGCAGCCATGGGACTCCTAGGCTGGCGGTGGAAGCATGTCCACAGCAGGACCAAGTGCTTGTCTGGGGGGATGGGCAGGTCTGACCTCTGTGTTCTAGGCTATCATCTAACCCTCCTTCTCCCTCCCCTCCTAGACTTCCATAAACAAAGAGAAGCCTCTTGCTACCAGCCACCAGCAGCTGATGCACATGGTTGCATGGAGCATCTTGAGCTCTTAAACTCTGCTGGGTGCTGGCCTAAGTACTTTGTACAGATGAGTTCTGTTAAACCCTAACTACACTCTAGGGTGGGGACAGTTATGATCCCATTTTTTAGATCTAGAAACTCAAAATCACTGTACTGCCAAGAGCAATAGTCAGTGGCATCAGACCTAGTCCAGCCTGTTCCACTGGACAGCTGGGAGACCTCTGACCCAGTGGCTTTCTGGAAGTGACACAGCTGGGACGGGGGCTCAGACCTCCTGTCCCTGACGTGGGTTGGGGGTGATTTCCTCGGAGAGGCAGGGACAGGTTAGATTTAGGTGGGAGCTTCAGGAGTGTGTCTGGGACCTGACCTTCCTTTCCTAGTTCCTGGGATCCAGCTTACAGGACACCTGCCAGGGCAGGAGGCTTCCCTGGGTCCTGAGCTCTGGGGTTGAGTCCTACATGGAATATAGCAGAGCTGCCCGATGGGCCTGAGCCCCGACTCCCAGCCTGTCTCAGGGGTATGTTAGGGTTGTTCGGTCTCAGCTTCAGATCTGAGTCACAGGGTGGAGAGGTGACAGAGAGCAGGGTGGGACCTCCGCCTGTCCCCTCCTCTCCACAGCTTTTGTGCCCTGTTGCTGGCCCCCTGCCTGGGTGTGGATACCTAGCAATTGCAATAGATTTATTTCTATTACTTGGGCCTCTGTCTCCCCATCAACAAAAGGAAACTTTCTCTCCTCCAAGGTCAGAAAAGCCCTCTGGAATCTGGGTCCACCCTCACTGCATCCAGATTTTTTAAAGCAGCTGCAGCTGGAATCCAAGCTAGTTAGTGTGTCCTTTTCAAGTAGGTTCCTTGTCTGTTATCTGGGGGCCTCACACAGATGGGGTGACCTGGGTGACCTAGCATGGGGTCTCTGCAGTAGATGTCCACATCCCCAGCACCTCTGCACCCCCACATATGGGGCACGAAGGAGGCTGGGAGGCCCTAGGGAAGTCCTCCCTGGCAGGGCCTCAGTTTCCTCTGTGCTGCTGGCCTCTAGGACCTCTTTAGCTCCGAAGTCTCTTATTGAGCCCTTGTGCTGGGCCTTGGGATGGTCCCTCTTGTGCTGCCCAGACTTGGGCAGTTGGGGTGGAACAGGAGGCGGGAGGTGGCTCAGGGAGGGTGGCAGAAGGAGCAAGTTGGTTGGGAGCTGGTGACGGTCGAATTCTTTCTAGTGCGGTGTGAGCGACCCTGGAGATCCTCCAAACTTGTGTCTGCCCGCCTCAGGTGTCCCTGTTAGCCATGCACTTGCCAGCTCCTATGGGTGCCTCTGTAGTTGTTTCCAGCATGTGGAGCCCTGGGCCTGCCACAGAGTAAATGACTGAAAGAAGGATCTCGAATGCATTAGACATCTTGAGCAAGAGTCAGAGGCACCCAGTGGGCTGTTGGCGTGATTGGATGCTTCTCAAGCGCTCGGGGCTGTGTTATCCTGTGTGCCAGGCCTTCCTGTACCTGTACCCTGCTTTGCACAGTGCAGTCCCTACAGCCCTGCGAGGAGTGCACGTCAGGCCCAGGAAGACGTCCTCCTTCCCCCTGCAACTGGCCCCGCAGCCTTCAGTGCACAGTCAGTCAAGTGCCTGTTAATGCAGAGCTGAAATTCATTCACCAACTGCTTGCTGATTTATTCAGATTCTTCTAAATTGGGTCCCCTGCCCAGGTTTGTCCCCCACCCCCCATCTGTCACCTGGTTAGTGCAGGGCCTCCTCTGGTCCCTCTAGGCTGGTGGGGAGACACACACAAAGGAAAATTCCATGTGACTTTGATGTGCTGTTTTTAGAATCAGTGGGGGTTGGGAGCACCCTGGAGAAGGGTCGGGAGGTGTGGGAGGCATCCAACCTAGGGGCACTGCGGGAGGCTCTGGCAGGGAAATGCTGCCCGAGTCTGATCAGGGGCCTTAAATTATATAGAAAGATCTTGCGGGCAGAGAGGTGGCGGTAGGAAAGAGCAGGGTGAGTTTGATGAACACGGGGTCAGCATGGAATGGGTGCAGGGCCTAACTCCCGGAGCGCCTCCTGGCTGGGCAGATAGCCAGCAACCTTCGTCTGTGGGTAGAGGGGCGCCCCTCTTGGCTGTTCGTCAGGTGGTATGGAGAACCTCTTAGACACTGGGCCTGAGGTGGGAGCCCCTTAGTTGCTGCTCGTGGAGGGACCGGTCTAATCCACTCATCAGACGTGTACCCAGCTCTCCTGGGGGCCAGGCCTGGTCCTGGGTGCGGGAGACACTGAGCTCACAGAGCAGAGGGAGGCAGGCAGAGCAAGCACAGGGTGGTAAGAGCCAGGGCTGATGGAAGCCCCAGGAACACGGGGAGGTACCTCGTGCCCTGGGGGGCTGCTGGGAAGGCTTTCTGGAGGAGGTGACGTCTGAGCCGATTAGAAGCCAGTGTGAGAGACGATGGTGGTGTTGGGTAAGGACGGCCCTGTCCTGGAACTTGATACAGCCAGCAGGGCTGTGATGGGCTGGGTGCCACAGGCCGCTGGCAGTGCCCCAGGTCTGGAGGGAAGGTGTCCTGATGGTGAGGGTTTGGGGGAGGTCCTGGGGGAGACACCCAGGTGGCTGTCCCTGAGGGGGCTCCTGGAAGGTATAGGGAGCAAAGCAGGCAGACCAGAGCCCTAACTTCCCTTGTCCTCCTCCACTGTGCCCGTGCCAGGCGCCTTCGCCAAGGTGAAGGAGAGCCAACGCATGAGTGACGAGGGCCGCATGGCACAGGACGAGGCAGATGGCATTCGCAGGCGCTGCCGTGTGGTGGGCTTCGCCCTGCAGGCCGAAATGAACCACTTCCACCAGCGCCGCGAACTCGACTTCAAGCACATGATGCAGAACTACCTGCGCCAGCAGATCCTCTTCTACCAGCGGGTGGGCCAGCAGCTGGAGAAGACTCTGCGCATGTACGACAGCCTCTGACCATGTGTCCCCAGCCCCCCCCCCTGCGCCTCAGCCTGGTCGCCGCCACGTGCTCTGCTCACTAGACCCACCTGCTCCAGTAGTGGCTGGGAGGGCTGTGGGGGCTTTGGACGAGTCCTGGGTCCCCCTGTGGAAGTTCCCCAGCTCTTAGAGGTAAGGGGCACAGCAGGGGTGAGATCGGGGTCAGGAACCTTCCAGGCCCAGCCCTGGGCTGTGAGTCAGCGCTTGAGGCTGGGCCCTGGGTCAGTGCTTGAGGCTGGGCCCCGGCCTTAGCCTCCCCTAGAACCTGCAGTGCTCACTCACCTGGCCACCACCCCCACACTCGTTCAGCAGGCACGGGGTGGCCCTGCTGCGGCCCCATGTCAGATGCTGGCTGGGTACCAGGGCTGCGACATGCCTGCCCTCAGGGAGTCCCCAGGAGAGCTGGGGTCAGACACAGAAACAGACAAGGGCAACACAGAGTGACTGATGGTAAATAAGGGCTTCCTGAAAGCTTAAAGAAAGAACCACTCCTTCTGCTGGTCAGGGAAGGCTCCGTAGAATAAGTGACATTTGAGTAGTGTTTTGGAGAATGACAGGACCTGGCAGACAGTAGATGGGGCCGAGGGTGGAGGGGACAGTCAGAAGAATAGCATGGGCAAAGGTGTGAAGACATGAAAGCACCCCCTCTTCTCTCCCTTACTTTTCCCCAGTAAGTTTGGTGCCCCCTTGGTGGGGATTTTGGCCTTTGTGACAGAGGGAAGGGCTCTTCCTTCCATGTCGCTGTCCCGGCCTCACTTTGTTCCCTTAGGAGGAGCTGCAGGCCAACTCCCTCCTGACTCCCCTCCATTAGCTCTTGGTTAGGGGACCATGCAGCATCTTTTCCCTGGGCTCAAGGTGCTGAGACAAGCCAGTGACCCCAGGACCTTGGTGGCACCTTCGTGGAAAGGACACCCAGAAGTTACCAGATATTTGAGTTCACCAGCAGCAGCTCTGCACATTCTGAGCAGGCGCAGGCCCCAATGAATCCCGGAATCCTTCCTGTTGCACAGAGGGAAGGCCAAGGGGAAAAAGACAGGGGCCGGCTTGCCCACTGCCCCAGAAGTCCTGGGCCCACGCGCCTATGGCCAGCCTCACTGTGATTTCAGCCCCGGCTCCCTCCCCAGCCAGGTTGTGCTGTCTCCCACCCATGTTTACATCCTCAAGGGGGCTATTCCCTTCTCCCAGGCCAGGGTGTGGGCCATCAGGATTGGGGGAACTGACAGGTGCCACTGCTGGCCTCCCCAGGAGGTCATGGCCACTTCTGGCTCCTGCTGCTTGAATCTTTTTTTCTTTCTTGTTTTCTTGATAAACCTTTTGCAATTAAGACAACAAAAGCATGGCTTGTTTGTTTGTTTGTTTGGATCCCAAAGGGATTGAGGGTGGGAGAAGGATGAAACCCCAAGTGTCCCTGGGAGCTATTAGACTGTGAGGTCTTAGTGGGCACAAAACCTCTAAAGCTTGTAGGGAGGGCTGTGCCCATAGCAGGTGCTAGCTGGAGAGCTAGAGGTGGCCGTGGACCCCAGCTGGACACTATCCTTCTCAGTCCTCATGCTCCTCATCTCTCAAATGGGTGGAGTCCTGCTGAGGGTTTTTCTGCACTGCCCAGTGATCAGTGACGGCAGGAGCACCTTGCGAGAGGAGGCCAGGCTCAGGACAGTCTAATGGAAAGGGGGTGCCCCAGGGAGGCCCTGGTCCAGGAGAGGTGGGAGGTGGGGGGGCACTCGGGATCTGTGTCCTTCCCCAAGCATTCCAGGGCACCCAGTCCTGTGGTGGCTTCCATGTTGGGAGCTGAGGAGAACTGCCCTCCCCTTGCCCTGGCTAGTCCCTCAGCGATGTCCCAGTTAGGATGAGCAAGAATCAGTTTCCACGTGGGAAGGAGGGGTGCTAGAAAACCCCGGGTCTCTTTCAGAGCAAGGGGATAGGGCTGGCAGGGCTGGGCCCCAGGGGAGGCTATGACCAGGCCAGGGGCCCAGGGAGCTCACAGCAGTGAGAGGGGTGAGGAATGGCGGGTGCAGTAGGAAAGGGGCAGCAAAGCCTCCCTGTTCAGGGCAGAGCACCCTCAGAGAAACTTTTGGAATGGGCCCTTGGCCCTGGGTCAAAATTAGGTCAGATTTGGGACTTTCTGTGGAATTTTCCCCTCCCTCCATTTTCCAACCCACCCAAGGGCCTTCCCGCTTTGACCTCCAGGCAGCCTTCTGTAGACAGAACTCTGGGCACAGTGGGGGAGGCTCCTTTCTGAGTTCAGTCTGGGTCGGGGTGGTGGAAACGCCTTTCTTAACCCACAGTGCCTGGAAAGTCCCCTGTTCATGCTTCCTACCCTGGGAAGAGTTTTACCCTCTTGTGTCCCTTCCTTGGGGTGGGGGGCACCTTGCACGCCTTCCATTGTCAGGGTGAGGAAGGCGGTCTGACGCTTGACTCAGGAGGGGTGTGCCCCTGGGAGAAGAGTCCGGAAGTGAAGTCCTGGGACAAGCCAGGTCTACTTTCGGCATCCTGAGCTATCTAGGCTGGGGCAGGCTTCTGTATAAGTGGGAGGGAGGATGTCACAGACATTCCCTCAGGTTTCTTTCTGTCTCTCTGTGGGTTGGGGTATTGGGGGAGTAGTTTGAGATTAGTCTGGGCTGACCGTAGCCCCTTTCAGGGGGTACCTGGGGGACCAGTTGGGGGAGGTGTGAGAGCATCCTGGTGGTGGCAGGGCCCGCTGGGAGCCTCAGTCACTAGCCAGGCAGATGTTTCAGACTGAGCTAGGCCCAGCTGCCTCCAGTTCCCTCCCTCACTTTGCTCCAAGGGGGTGGGAAACAAGGCCCCTCTTTCTGCCCTGGGCAGCTATCAGGACCTGGGGGTGGGGTGATCCGAATCTCTGATCCCCAGTCTTGGTCCAGGCCATGAAAGGAGTTGGCTTTGTGGCCACATGTGGGGGTTGGGGACGGAGGCAGCGCTCAGATCCTGCATCTGTTGCTTCCCCAACAAGCTGGCGGCGGGGGGGGGGGGGGGGCGTGAACTACTGTGCCATGGCTCTGCCACAGCTGTGCCACCATTGGAGGGGAGGCAGGTAGATGGGGGCTCCAGGGCCAGCTCAGCACCTCTCCCGCACCTGTGGCATGGCCATGCTGTCATCCCCACGTTCACGTAGTCCAGCTGGAGCCACCCAGCCCCAAGCAGGCACAGCCACATGCGGCCACACACCCTGCCCACAGGGACATAGGTCACACCTGTGTGCACATCTGCACACAAATGCTCTTACAGGGGCATTCCCAGGCATGGCACTGCCCACCGTCACACGTTCACAGCCACGGCTGCACATGCGTCGTCTCTTCAGAGCACCGGTCCCATCGTGTCCTCACTCATAATGTCCCACTGTCCTACCCGCACAGAGCCACACACACTCAAACACATGGCTTCAAGTCACATGTGCTCATAGCGAAGGTGTCACCTGTGTTGCTGCTTCTAGACTGCCCCCGTGTTCCCTCCTGGGGGGAGCCAGTGGCATCACCTGTCTTCTGACACTGGCCTGTCCAGGTGGGGAACTCAAGGTCTAGTGGAGGGTGGTGGCTGGTGGTGTCACCCAGCAGGGCTGGAGGAGGTTCAAGGGCTTGAGCCCAGCTCTGGGTAGCTCTGCGGCCAGTCCCCAAGGCCAGCCCCTCCTGCCTCAGTAAGGCCCTGGCTGAACCCACCCAATGAAGCTCCAGGCAACTCCTATCTGTCCAGTCAGAGCTGAGGCTGCAGTATCCACATGAACCAGAGTCGGGACGCGGTGGGCAGGGCCCAGGCCTGTGCAGAAGGAACATTCCTGCACTGTCTCCTCCCCAAGCATGCGAGGACTGGGCCCGCCCTGCCTGCCTGCCCGCTGACTCAGGCCTACTGGAGCCAAGCCGGCGGGTCCCCAACCCCCCACACACAACCTGTCTCCCTTCCAGTTCAGCTCCAGTATGGCTCTGTGGGCTGGGGTAGGAGACGAGGAGCTTGGGCCAAAACCACGGAGAGAAATGAAAACTCACCTCCCCCAGACGGGGCTCTGCTTGCGAAACCCAGTCCCAGGGTTCAGGATAATTTAAAACCTTTTTTTCCTTTGGTTTGGTTTGGTTAGTCAAATCCCGGTGCAGTCCAGGCTGTTGAAAAAGCAAGTCTCACAGAGCTGTGGCCTCCCTGGTCCTCATAGCAGCCCTGGTAGGCAGAGTTGTTCCATTGCACAGATGAAGGGACTGAGGCTTGGCTACAGCGAAGATGGGCCCGGCCTGGGATCACACAGTGAGATGAAGGTGGAGCTAGACTCGAACCCAGCTTCCTGACGTCTTTCCTCAAAGTCTTGATGGACTCACTTAGGTCTGAAGGAAAAGGGGCTGGCAGAGCTCTGCGCCAGAGGTAAAAGAACAGGAGGCTGGCAGACCCACCTGCTGAAATGGGAAGGAGCTGGAGGGATGAAGAGGCTGACCACAGCCCAGCACAGTGGCCATGGCCTTGGCCCAGGATTTCTCCTTACACATGAACCTGTGTGAGGAACAGCACCTCGTTTCTCTGCAACTGGCCTGAATTTCTTTGTCACATTCTCCTTCCCTCACATGGTAGAAAAGGAATCTCAAATCGATTTGGGAGCCCCTCCTTTCTAACAGGATGCATATACATTTTGGGGATGGCCTATTTGAAGATGGTGGGCAGGCCTCTGGCACTTCGAATTTTAGAAGCTGAATCCCATAGCCTGTCACACACATGAAAATTTGCCTGCTTTCCACATTAAAGGTCACTCATATACACCTGTTTCAGTTGGGTTCAGTTTATTACTTGGCAGTGCCTTGTCTTACAGATATTTACGTAAACTTTGTTAATTTTGATTTTGTCTTTTTCTTTTCTTTTTGTGTCCTGCTACTCCCCCCCCCCTCCGCCCCCCGAATATGTTGTGAGTTCTTGCAGAGTCTTGGACCATGGCGCTGGGCCTGGGGTACCCACCACGGTCCTAGGTTAGCATTGGATCCTCTGGTCATCTTCTCCCCTCTCCCCACCCGGTGTCTTCCCACCACCTGCTCCTTTGATCCTCATCCCAAGGCCTCTGTTGGTCTGGCCTTTGGTCTCTTTTGAGCACTTGAGGTTCCCTTGATTGTCTGTATACCTGCGGACCTCAATGAACCTCAGGGGGCTGGCCAAAGTCTCTTCTGGGGCCTGTGGTCCCCCTTGGGGCTCATGGTCAACATTCCACAGCTCCCAGCACATACTCAAGCACGAGAAGCTCTGGAGAGCCTATGTAAGCCTTTGTCCTATGGGGTCTGGCTGCCACCTGGGGGCTCTACCTAGGAAGGGGCCAAGTCGCCTGCTGCTCCTAGATCTCCCCACCTCTGGGGCTTCTACCCTTCCCCAGCACAGGCAGTACTGTGGGGCAGATGCTGGATGGCCAGTATTTCCAAACCACTATCTGCCTTCGAGAGATGATCAATGTCATTTTACAGACAGGGAAAGGGGGCATAGCGAGGGGGTGCTAGAGCAGGCCAGCTGGTGTGAGAGGTACCCAGGCCTGGGTCACCTGCGTTGGGAGGCAAACCGTTGGTGCTTGTGGTTGGAGATGGCTTCATGGAGGCACCTGGAGCCTCTTCTGGGCTGACCTGGTCCCCCTGGCTACTATTTTGGCAGGAGTGTAATGGGCGGAGTGGCCCTACTGCCCCCAGAGAGCCACAAGCCCCCTGTGTCCTTTCCCTCCACCCCCCTGGGGGCAGGGCCCCAGTATTGGCTGCAGTGGCTGAGTCCTAGTGCGAATCCTACACTACACGTACTTGTTCGAGGGGCGTTTTTTAGTTGGTTCATGCTTCCATTTCTCTATTTATAACAGGCCTTCCAGATGGCTGTTAGGAGGATTACATGATTGCATGAGCAAGACACATCAGCTGGACGGAGCCTTCCCATAGCCAGTGTTCAGGAGGGAGTAGCTGGGACAGCCGGCCTTTGAGCAGAGCCTTTAGAGCAGCCCTGGAGAGAGAGGCTGGGTCATTGTGAGAAAACCGCTTGAGTGAGCCATCTGAGGTCACACAGTAGGTAGATGGCAGGGCTGGGTCTGGGACTAGGCGCCCTGTGTCGCCACCATGTCTTCACAGGGAGCACTCCTTGGGGTTTGCTGCCTGTCATGGTACTCGTCAGCCCCGGGGAAGGAGGTGTCCCCTGGGCCATTTTTTGGCTGTCACACACACCATCACACACAGGAACATGGGGCCCAAGGGTTAAGAGACGTGGTCTCATGTCAGACCTTCCCTGGGTAGACAGGAGACCTCAGGCAAGGTGACTCCTTAGTCTGGGCTTTCCTTAGTGGATGTTGGCAGTTGCCACAGTCACACGAGGGCACGCACTCACAAGTGTGAGCATGCCCCTGCTTCGGGGCACTGTGTCTTCGGAGCCACCCAGGCCGGCAAGGTGGGGGGCGGCCTAAGGGCACAGCGACTCAACACTGCATGGCTGCTGTGTAGCCCTGGTGCTGGGCATCAGGCTCAGTGCCTCCCCTGAGTTACCTCTCATCTGCAACTGCACGGGAGGTGAGAATGAGTGCCAGTGCGTCCCTGCGAACAGAGGCTCAAGGCCACGGGGTCATGGACACGAGGTCGTGCTGCTGGTCTGTGTATCCCATTAAGGCTGAGGTCCCCCCGGGCACAGAGCTGTGCCCTTCTGAGGTGGACAGGCTGGGCAGGCTGGGGGCAGCTGTCCTGCTGTGGGGTGAGCGCACGTGTGCCGGGGATTGAGGGGTGTAGGGAGGTGGGTGGCGAGTGGCAGGTAGTGGCTGGGGGAGGCTGCATGCCTTGAGTTAGCAGGGGCAAGGGCAGTGGGTTTGGCCCCCAGAGAGCACTGAGCAAATATCTGTTGACTGATAATTTTCTGTAAGGTCTCAGGCTGGAGTGTGGGAGCAGAATCTGGCCATGGGAGAGTGGGCTGGGCAGATAAAGGCAGAATAGGGGTCAGGGGCCAGACTGGGAAGGAAGTGAGTCAGGAAACTCCTTGCTTGAGGAGCCAGTCTGGGGGTGAGAGTGAGGCTTGGTAAGGAGATGCTAGGACAGGGTTCTTGGGAGTGCTGAGGCCAAGCTGGAGAGGGTGGGGGACCCTGGCCCTGGGGCTTCCGGGTGGGGGAGGGTGGGCAGGCAGTGGGGGGCTTGGTGGGGGGGGGGGGGGGGGCGTGTGCCTGTGCCTGGCAGCCTGGAGTGTGTGCGTCCGTCCGTGTGGTCGCTGAGAGCCTGTCCATGGGTGCACCCATGCTTGTTTGAGGGTCCCTGTGCTGGCACTCTGTGCCTGTGGCCATTCGGCCACGTGTGCTTTTCCTTGTGCTCCCCAGCCTAGAAGAGGCAACAGCTCTCACCCTGAAGCCAGGCCTAGATGTGCAGGCAGGCTTAGTACCTCTCTTTCTGTCACACTCCAAATCCATCCATGAACAAAGCCTTGGGGAGCTCCTCAGAAGAGATCCCAGCTCTGACCTATGTCACCGTCTCACTGCCTAGCCCAAGCCACCACCTGTGTAGACAGCTGGAGTAGGCTCTGAGCTGTTCTGCTTTCTCAACCATTCCCTGATGGTCCAACAGGGGTTGGAGTGATCTCTTAAGACTGTACTCTAAGGGGGCACCTGGGTGGCTCAGTGGGTTAAAGCCTCTGCCTTCGGCTCAGGTCATGATCTCAGGGTCCTGGGATCAAGCCCCGCATCGGGCTCTCTGCTCAGCAGAGAGCCTGCTTCCCCCCTCCTCTCTCTACCTGCCTCTCTGCCTACTTGTGATCTCTATCTATCAAATAAATAAATAAATAAATCTTAAAAAAAAAAAAAGACTGTACTCTAGGGGTGTCTGGGGGGCTGAGTTGGTTAAGTGGTTAAGGGTCTGCCTTCGGCTCAGGTCGAGATCTCAGGGTCCTGGGATCCGGCCCCACGTGGGGCTCCCTGCTCAGGGGGGAGCCTGCTTCTCCCTCTGCTCCTCCTCCCAACTCAGGCATGCACGCACTCTCTCTCAAATAAATAAAGTCTTAAAAAAAACCCAAAAAACTAGTCTAAATCCAAACATATCTGACCCCGCTTTCAACCTCTAGGGCTTCCTGCCATTCTGACTCCAGCCCACAAGGCCCATTTCTGATGGTGCCTTGGACCTCTGTCCCTTTGGTCACAGAATTCCAGACCCACTATACTCTTGGCTGTTTCTCCTAAGCCCAGCATGCTTGCACCTCAGGGCCTTTGCATTTGCTGGCCCCCTCTGTTTCGAATGTTCTTCCTCTCAGATGTTTGTGTGGTTTGAACTTCAGTTAATTCAAGTCATTGCTTAAAATGTTACCTCCTTGGAGAAGCTAGAGTCTTCCTCGTCCTAGTCCTCTGTCCCCTTGCCCTGCCTTACTGTTCTTCATTTTATTTATTATCAACTGCCAACTGTATACATGTATGTCTCAAAGATATACAAAAATGGAGAAACTAATGTAATCTCTCCCCACATGCCCATATGTGAGCTTCAGCAATGATCAACCCTAGGCCAGTACTTTACTCCCCCACATCCCTAGCTTCCTGAGAACTCCAGACATCACACATTCTCATCTGCAAATAAATACTTCTAGGCAAAATTTAGATTTTAACTATGCCTGTTGGTTAGAAGGCAGCCCTGGGGGGAGCTGGTGTTCATCTTGCTCACAGCTGCAGCACCCCCCCTCACCCCCGTGGTGCTCACAGCCCCAGGACTTGGGATGTCTGCAGGTCTCTGTCTCAGATCTTCGGGAGGGGAGGTGTGTGAACTGTGGTTTGCACAGGTCGTCTGCTGTCAGGGAATGCCTCTGCACATGCCTGTGTGCACTGCCACGTGGGGCAGTCCTGTGAATGTGTGTGTGTGTGTGCACGTGCGTGGGAGTGTGCGTGTGCATGCGCGCGTGCTTGTGTGCGTGTGTGTGTGCTTGCGTGCATGTGTGCGTGCCTGTGCTTGCGTGCGTATGTGCATGGGTGTGTGTGTGTGCGTGTGTTGCTGCAGCAGCTGGTGGCTGAAAGCGTGCTTCCTCCCTGACATCCCCTCCCACACCCCCCAGGATCCAGGGATTGTTCTGGGGAGTGTTTCCCCCTTTCTCAGCAAGGCATGGCTTGGGAAAGGGTGGGAAGGATGTATGCACTGTTTCCCTGCTCATTCTGCTGGAGGGCTGGGTATGAGGCCAGGGTGGCCCAGAGAGCCACTCCTTGTCCTCTGGGGAGTAGGAGGCTGTGCCATCCCAGGGGGCAGATCAGGCCACCTCCTTCCTCCCTGGCACTGAAGCCCAGCCTGTTTGGGCTGGCACGAGCTGGGTGGGGGGCTGCCCACTATGTAGGAGGGATGGTGGTATTCCAACCTGGTTGACTCCTAAGGCTCCCACTGAGCTCACTGAACCTGGGGGGGGGGCGGGTGCTGGATGCAGAGTTCTGGTACAGGGGCTCAGCAGTCCCCTGCTCCTCACCACAGTTCTGTATCTTAAAGGGTTGGCCCTGGCAGGCGGGCAGTGGGGAAGGACAAGCTTCCAGCCCATCACAGCTTGACTCCGGGCGGGCGGCTACTCCCCATCAGACTGGGAATTCCACGGGAGCTTCTCTCAGCCTGATCCCCAGAGCCCCTGTTGGCTCTAGGGCCAGTCTTCTGGTCCCTCTGGCTCCACGTTATCTGGCCCCTGCCCTCGTACTCCCTGTCTTTCAGGCATAGTCCAGGCTCCCCTCTCTTGGAATCCCCTGTGTTTTGGCCTTCCCTGGGCCCACCCTCCCCCCCACCCTGCCTTCCACCCTGCCTTCCTCCACCAGCCGGGCAGGTTCAAGTGCCACTCCTCCCTCTTGGGTCCCTGGGGTCAAGCTTCCTCTGAGCTCTTCTGGATCAGTAGGGTGGGGGGAAGGAATGCAGGTCAGTGTGGCTGCCAGCTTCTAGCCAGAACTTGAACCTGTCTGTATACCTCACTCTTCCCGCCAAAGTCCAGCAAAGGAGAGCGCCTGAATGTCCCTCTTTTCCAAATGGGCAATTTCCAGATGCTCCAGAACTGAGCATTTTTTAGCATGTAATCTGTGCCAGGCACCGAGATGGCTGTTGTAAATCATAGTAATAACAATAATGTCAATCTGAATATTTCTTAAGCTTATACAATATGTCAGACCCATATGCTAGCTGATCCAATAATAACCACCATTATAATGGCACTGATTATAAAAGTCAGCATTTACTGAGCATTTACTATGTGCCTGGTGCTGTTCTAAGGGCTTTGCCACAACACTTTGAAAAGCAGCCTTGGTTGAGAGGTTCTAATGCAGGCAAGGGGATGGGGCCCCAGGCCAATCATGTACCATTCATGGCTGTAGGAACTGGGAAATGGGCAGAAATGAAGACAGGAGGCGGGGCTGTAGGCAGAAACAGGTAGCTCCCAGGCCTAGCTCTGTACTTGCTAGGGTCGAACATCCCATTCACAGGTGCGTGGACTTGTACAAGTTCATTGGGCAGACACAATCACTGTCGCTGCCCTCCCTCCTCTAGTTCATCGCATCTATCCCCAGACTGAACTTCTTAGGCAGGGCAGCTCATGGGGCAGAGGGGCTGAAGTCTCAGGGCCTGGAACCTTCTCGGATCCATGGGTCCTGTTCTAGTTGCCTCACAGGGCAACCTGTTAGCAGGGCTGACTCAAGAGGAGCCCTTCTGCCCTGACTCACAGACTTCCAGGAGCTCTCGGCCTCCTCCAGCCTCACCCACCTGCCTGCTTGCTCAACCAATAGCTCTGTAGAAAAGGCTCCACCTTCCCCAACAAGACCCAACAGGGTTCTCCCTGCTGCTCTCTGGCTCTTGGAGGTCTCTGCCCTGGCCTGTGTGTCTGGCACCACTGGCTCACACTTATCCTGATGCCTCTCTAGATGCCAGGAGTTCCTCTGCTGGAAGGTGCATCTTTGGCATCTGGAAGGGTTTCAAGCCTCCAGGAGGTAGGCTGGGACTCTTGAGACCTCCAACTGAATGCAGGGTCCTCTGGGCCAGGTAAAGTTGGGGAAGCCCTTGGCTCATCTCCACTGCTTGCCTCTGAAGGTTGGGATCGGGTAGGCCCTACAGTGGTTAGAACAGCTGGCACGGTGGCCAGTGGCTCCAGGACGATCTGAGGAGGAGCTGTAGGGCAAGGGAAGGCGAGTGGCAGGGAGTCCTGGGTTGTCTTCTCCTCCTGTCCCATTTAATCAGTTTGATTGCATCAGTGGTATGCTCCCACATATGATTGGGTTGAAGTGTTCTGCCCGTGTGCTTCTGAGAGCTAGACCCCAGGCATTTGGTAGGAGGGAGCCACGGGTAAGTATGGAGGAAGAGAGAAGTGGGTGCTGAAGAGTCTGGCAGGGACAGTTTAAACCTGCTCCTTAGAAACTTAGGACGTGGGGCCAGGTCTGCCTGGGCCCTGGAAGGGATCTGGGGGCTAGAACTGTGGTTGGGAGCCCCACTAGCACTCCTAGGGATGACGGAAGCCAGGGGAACCAGATGGGAAGTCAGGATACAGAGTCAGAGTGGGATTGGGGGTTAGAGACCTTTTGGATTGCGGGAAGGGAGGGGCTCTATTCTGTCAACAAACGTTTACTGAACATCTGCTATGAACCTCGTCCTGGACCCGGCTGGCCATTGCCCCCAGAGGGCACACAGCTTTGAACTATGTTTACTGCAAGGAACAGAGGGCTGGGGGCCTCAGCAACCTGGCAGGGAAAGGGAGTTGGGGCTCTCAAAGTCATGCACAGCACCAGGACAGCACATAGGCTGGGGGCCACAGCATTTATTCTGGGGCCAGAAGGGACAGTGAGTGGTCCAGCCTCCCTCGCTTCCCACCCCTGCAGGACAGGACAGAGTGCTGTGGGAGGCCCATGCCCTCTTTCTTGACCAGGCCTGTGTTGTGGCCTGACGGCCAGCTTCTTTCCCCTTCCTCTGCTGGCTGCTGCGGCTCTACTGTGCAGGAGACCCAATGCCCTGACTGGGGGCTTTGGCTGGGCCCCTCCTTTTTTCCCTCCCTCTACAGGTGGAACCCAGATGGGTGGGGAGGGAAGGACTAGCTGGATTGTAGAAGGTGGGGTGGCAGGGGGTTGCTGTATATTCCAGGAGCCTGTCTTGGGAGGTAAGGGTGGAAGTGGGCTTCTTCTGCAGACCCTCCCCACTGATCAGACCTGGCTACTGGCCTCGTCCTCCTCTGCTCCCCTCTTGTCCTCAGTGGAGGCTCCTGAGCAGGAACCCCCACAACAGAACCCTGTCCCTCCAAATCAGCAGAGGATATAGGGACTTGAGTTGAAAGACAAAACTCTGGAACTGGATCATGGGGTCTGACCTCTTTCTAAGTCTGCCATTGACTTACCATGGTCTTAACCTTGTCCCTGCCTCTCTGAGCTGTTTCTCCATTTGGAGGTGGAGGGGTAGGACCTAAGTCAATGTGTCTTTACTATTTGTTAAACACAGAGTCTGTTTCAGCTGATCTGGGGTGAGGCCTGAGAGCCCTCATTTTTTCTTTTTCTTTTTTGAAGATTTTATCTTTAAGTAATCTCTCCACTCAACGTGGGGCTCAAACTGCCAACCCTGAGACCAAGAGTCTCATTGTCTCCTGTCTGAGCAGTCTAGGTGTCCCCAGAGTTCTTATTTCTAATAAGCTCCCGAATGTCTCTGGTCCTCCAGGTCCATGGACCGCACTTTGAGCGACAAAGACTTAGACAGCCCATCCAGCTTGGGCCTCCAGGACCCAGAGGTGGTGTTGCCTGAGCCCTCTGTGAGCTTACAAGGCATCCAGAGGAAGTCCTGTCATTAGCTTGAGGCTTTACGCTAACAGAGCTGGCAGTGCCCAGGTTGAGGGGCATGGGAGCTCCTTGAAAAGTCCCTTCTTGGCCACTGGTTGATCTAACCAAGGGTTACTTTTGTCTTCAGGGGGTCTCCCACAACATTTTTGGCCCCAAATGCCCTTGCCCACTAATCCCAGTGGAGACCAGACAGGGACGATGTGAACTCGGAGCCAACCTCGGGTAGGAGACGGGCTGTGGAGAGAGGGCTCCAGCAGAGCTGGTTCCCATCCTGGCTCCCGCCATTTGCCAGGGCCTCCTCATGTGGTGTGACAAGGAACGGAAACCCAACCAGAGCACTCCGGGGGCTGCCCAGGTACCTCCATTTCTTTAAGGTCATGAATCTAGGGGCGCCTGGGTGGCTCAGTGGGTTAAAGCCTCTGCCTTTGGCTCAGGTCATGATCCCAGAGTCCTGGGATCCAGCCCCGCCTCTGGCTCTCTGCTTGGCAGGGAGCCTGCTTCCTCCTCTCTCTCTCTGCCTGCCTCTCTGCCTACTTGTGATCTCTCTCTGTCAAATAAATAAATAAAATCTTTAAAACAAAAATCCTAGTCTTCGGGGCCTAGAGAAAGATGCCAGCACCTGGCCATTCCTATCCCAGTAGGGAGACAATGTGGAGTGGGGGCAGGGCAGGGAGGGAGGTCCCTGTCTCTGCTTCCTACTGGGGGATGATGGTTCTAGCCTGAGCAGCTCCACTTAAAGGGCCAGCTCCTAGCACTAGGAGAGGGGCTCAGAGGAAGCCCCTTCTTTAGCATCTAAGTGGCTAAAACATTTAAGGTGGTGGGCAGGACTTCCAAGCTGGGGACCCCCAAAACTGGGCCCTCTGGCCATCCCTACCCTGTTCCCCATACCCTCTCCTGCTGTGGTTCCACTTCTTGGCACTGCTGATGTCAGTCTGGGCCTCTGGATCGTCAGGTAGCCCCAGCCCTTGGTTCCCCATGGGCAGCTCTGAGGCCTGTAGGAGGGCCCACAAGTGCAGAGTACTTCTCTCCCAACTCTGTGTGTGCACCTGTATGGACGTGCGGGCATACGTATTACGTGGGCAGGTATTTATGTTAGAACAGGGTGCGTCTGAAGGTCTAAAGGTACACAGCCATGTGCATAAGTGCACTGTGTGTGTATGTGTGTGTGTGTGTGTGGGTAAAGAAGAGGGTCAGAGTGCTCCCACACATTCCTAAACACTTGTGCCCAGGTTGGCGTCTATCTCAGTGCCTGGGAGGAGCTGCCTTCTTAAAGTAAGGGGATAGTGAGTTATTTTGCAAAGTGGATAACAATCCCTTTAAGCCTTGGGGGCCTGTCTGAAATCTGCAAGGGATTTACTTAAATGGAGGCCCCACATTTAAAGTGGGTTCCAGATTTGGTGTTCCAGTGAAAGACCTTCTCCCAGGTCCTCATGGAGCCCTGTGCACAATGCCCTGGGTGCTGGCCCCCTGGTCAGCAGAGGCTTAAAGGAAATGGAGCAGTGTCAGCCTGTGCCAGCTCGCTGGGGGGGCAGGACAAGCTGGGCTGAGCGAACAGAGAGCATGTCGTCAGTCCTGGGAGGGGCGGGAAATAGGAGATGAGGCCAGATCCTGCCTGGCGGGTCTGTCACCCTTGTCTCCGGTTACACTCCCAGGGAAACTGGTCACCCTGGGTGGAGTCCGGAGTCAGATATGAGGGCCCTGAGGATCTGGCCCCAAGCTCTAGGAAGAGGCAGGGCATAGTGCCTGGGGTGTGGCATGGAGACTCCCTTGGCAGGGCCCCTTGTATGAGGTTGGCCTGAGGGGTGCCAGAGAGACTAGGCTGTAGAAGGAAGCCAGGTTGGGATTTGGAACTCCTGCTGGAGAGGGGTCTCTGTGGGGGTCCCCTCTACGGCCTCGGACAGGCTCTTCAGTGTGGCAAGAAGAGTTGGCTGGGCCTTGGGCTCTGGTCCACTCTAGTGCTGCCTGGCTGTGTGTGATTGGATAGCCTTGATTCTCAGCCTGCCCTTGGTCCCCTAGGTGCCCTTTCAGCACTGATAGTCCGGGATTCCAGGTGACCTGCCCACATCTTGAGAGTGGAGGAGGATCTGGGGAATGCCGGGATGGGAAGGGGATGATAAGAGGCGTCTTGGCAGGGCGCTCTGGGGACAGCACAGTGGGGAGGAGGGAGTTTCCTTTCTTGCCCTAGTTTCTGATTCAGATGTTCCCGATATGGAGACACAAGGAAGGGGTGCTTCTGGTCCCCAGACACTGGTCAGCTGTCAAAGGCTGGCTGGGGCTCTCCACCCCGTCTGACTGTGCTGAGGCACTGGGCTCCAATGTCCCAGATCCTGCACCTCCCACACTGTGTTTCTTTGGAGGACGTCTGCTTACTGCCAGGCAGCATCACCTGGGATCCAGAATCTGTCCTCATTGTCCATAACTCTCAAAAGGGAGAGGGGCAGGGGTCGTGACTCCCGAGCAGCTCATAGAGGGTCTCTAACCAGAGGATGGCCTCTTGGGGCAGCTCGCTTTTCAGAATCCTTGCTGCTTACCCTGCCTTTGAGAAGGGGCACCCTCGGTCTTCTTGTTGGGGGGCAGAGACCAACTGAAATGTTCCTTGGGAAAATCTCCAGGGAGCCAAGGGAAGACACCAGTGGCGGTCCCCTCGTCTCCCCCACAGCACCAGGTCCCAGCCTTGGGATCCCTATGTAACCCCCTCAGTCTCCTGACCTTTGCTGCTCCAGCAACTTGAGAGGTAGGTGGAGAAGGACAAGGTTGTGGAGGCCAAAACTCAGGCTAAGACATCTGTGGCTGGGACGTTTAATACATCTCCTGATTTCATTGTTTCTTTGAGCTCCTCGGAGGTGGCCTAGCCTATCTTTACTAAACCAAAGGGCTTTGGTCCCATTCCACAAAGACTGGCCCACCTGCCTACACAGGTGGGGGCAGAGGAGATCTGAAAGGTCCCTGGAGGTGGACATTGAGGGCTCACATGGCCCTGTCCAGCCTGCTGGCTGAGGCCTAGTGGGACGGCCAGCCCCAGAGGAGTGCAGGCTGGTTTGGACAAGGGCCCAGTGCATGGTCAGACAAACGACACGCATCTGTCCAGAACCTCCACAACACCGTTTATCCAGGCCCCATGGAGTTGAGTGTCCTCAACTGCTCACCCCCAGTCCTTGGGGGAGCACAGGCATTGTAGTGGCCTCTGGCCTGAGGCCCGCATACTCCCCAACCCAGCCAGGTCCGGGGCCACAGACACACACTGCCTAACTTGCCCTCAGCCTGTCAAGGTTGGGCTCCGGGTATGAGCTGGCCTCAGACCTTCCTCCCTCCCACACTCTCAGGAGCTCCCTCAGTCTGGGCGAGCTCGACACTGTGTTAAATAGCTTCCTTGCAATCCCCCTTAAATAAACCCATCCCCAGAGCAACCCACCCCATCTTGTTCCCTGAATGTATTATTCTACTGGCTTATGTCTCCTAGAGAGTGGAGGGGCTCCCTCCTCCTGCCCTCTGCTCCAGGGAATACCATCTCCCTAAAAAACCAGGGGAAAAAGTTTTCCCATCAGCTCTGGGGCAGAGACAAAGGGAGGCCTGGCTTGGAGTGGAAAAGCCAGGAATCCCCATCTGTCATCCCAGCCCTCTCCTCTCCTTGCCCTCTCAGCAGTCTGGGCCAGCTGTGACTTACCCAAGATCACAGACCCAGGATCCAGAGTCCTGACATATCTAGGAGGTCACTCTGGTTTTGACAGCCCAAACTAGCTCCAGGGCAGGGGGACTGACTCCAAGCCTGCCTCTGACCTTAGCCCACCCCTTGCAGTTCTCCAGGCATGGAGAAAGCTGGGGGGATTCCAGCTCTTGACTCCGCTTGGTCCCGGACCCCTGGGACCTCCTCCCAGCACCCTCCACACCAGATGTCCCCAGGTGTCTCTAGCTCTGGGGATACTCAGACAGCACCAGGGCATGGGAGCAATGGGGCCAGGGCCTGAGCAAACCTGTCCCTGGCCTGATCAGCATCTGGGCCCAGGCCTGGGCTCACACCCAGTACTGGCCGTTCTTGAGAGCAGGGTTGGGTGTCCGGCAGAACTGCAGCAGCTCTGGGTCAGGCTGGCCCCCCGGTGGGGGCCCCTGGCTGGGCACCGCTGTGAGCGGGATGGCTTGGCCCGGCTCTACCTTACGGAAGGTCTCGTTGTCGCCTGCTAGGCCATTGCGGGGCTTGGCAGTCAGGACTTGGACGTCGTGCTTGCCCGTCTTGTTGCGTTTGCGGAGGTAGAAGAGCAGAGGAAGGATGAGTGCCAGGAGCAGGAGGACCAGACACACAGGGATGATGACGCTGAACATGTTGGCCTCCAGGAAGCCCAGCAAGCCCCCGCTGGCCACAGTGGGTACGGGGCTGGAGGCGAACGGGCCTGGCTCCCCCGTGGGGGTGCTGCTCTCTGGTTTCCTTGCTTCGGTCTGAGCAGGCTTGGGGAGACTGAGCAGGGCCACGCTGTAGGGTCGGGCCGCATCGTAAGGTTCAGTGTCAAAGTCCAGTGTGGCCACAGCGGGGGGGACACCCCGTGCCCACAGCTCCAGAATGAGACTGTCGCCCACGGGGCCAGGGGACTGGCCCTCTGGCTTGCCCACTTCCAGCCCCAGCCTTCCATCCTCAAGGTCCTGCTGGGTGAATTGCTCCACAAGCTGGCTATCGCTGGGCTCCGTCCTGGCCTGGGGCACACGTATCACACGGCCATGCCGGGGTCCCGCCAGGAGCCGGAAACGGGGCACACTGCCCGTGCGGTTGGCCAGCTCTCCAGCATCAAGGACGGTGGAGTCCAAGCGCAGGGTAGCCCCCTGGGGCCATGGCCCACCATCCCCCACACGCAGCAGAGCCCTGACAGTGATGTTCACCGTGGCGGATGCATTGGCCCCTCGGGCCAGCGCCAGGATGCCAAAGTGGTCTCGAGAGGAGGAGAAGTTGGTGAAGGCGAAGACCACCTCCCCCTGGTCTACCTGGAGCTGGCTGAAGGAGGCAGCAGGCTGCCCAGCCACCAGGAGCTGCCCGAAACGGGGCCGCCGGGTGAGGCGGTAGGCGGCGTCTGGCTCATCCCGGTCTGACACCACCCGCAGCTGCTGCCGGCTCAGGGAGGAGCGCCCCACAGCCTGCGGCACCTCCAGGGGCGCCCGCAGCTGCACCTCAATGGCCGATGGCAGGACGTCCACGGCCAGGGACATGGGCACGGGAGGGCTGGCCCCGTCAGATGCGCTCAGCTGCAGAATGCCAGCCACGCTGCTCCCATTGGCCACGAAGGCCAGGCGCCCAGCGTCCACGTCAGCCTGCGTGAAGCGGGTCACCGGCCCTGGGCCGGCCCCCACCAGACTCAGGAAGCCATTGAGGGGAGCCCGCTGCACCTCATACTCAATCTCCCCAGGCGCCGAGTCCGGGTCCACCACACTGAGCTGGGCCCGGGAGACCGGCACGCGGGAGCCCCGGGTGAGCCGGAGCGGCACGGATGCCTGGGGCCGCGGTGGCCGCTCGTTCACATCCCGCACTGTGATGGTAAAGGCCTCTGAGGTCTGGGGTCCTGACACGGAGGCCCCCGCTGGCCCCTGGAGGTGGGCGCGGAAGCGGAAGCCATCCTGCTGGGTGCCCCCGCCGCCGTGGGCATAGGCCAGTTGCCCTGCGGCCAGCTCGGACTGCAGGAAGTGGGGCCGGCCGGCGTGGAGGGGCTCCTCGGCCACCAGCAGCTGGCCCCGGGTGGGGAACTGTGTAATCTGGAAGAGCACGTCATGCTCTGGGCGCTGGGGTGACGGGATGCTGGCCAGGAGGTTGGAGGCATCAAGGGTGGCCGTGGTGATCTCGGCCCGCTGGCCTTCGGGGACCCAGAGACCTAGGGGTGGGATGTAGGCTATGAAGGTCCTGTCCACTGAAGAAAGACCTCAGAGCCTCAGACCAGGACCCCCACGGCAAGGTTGTGCCTTTTCCCTCAGACCAGGTACCCCAGGGTGGGGCTCAGGGGCCCCTGGAGGATAAGGATCATGTCTCCTCTCTGACCTCAAAATGTCCCCACCTGCTCACCCTCCCTTAACTTCCCAGATCCTGGGAACTGACGAGGGAGCTGCTGACCCTGGCCTTGTGTCCCCTCCTTTCTGGACTTGCCCAGCGTCTTCCCCATCATACAGTTCACCTTTGTTCCTCCAGAGGCGGCTGGGGCGCTGGGGGCAGGCAGCCTCGAAGGACACAGACACAACAAGGGTGGCAGCCACATCCAGGGCAGGGGGTGATGACAGCTGGAGCTCCAGGGTGTCGTGGACCTCCCAGAAGGGCTCAGGAGGCATCTCGTGTTCGTACAGAACATTCCCAGCATACACCTGGGGAGGGACCCCATTTTGGGAGAAGAGAGGCAGGTTGAGCCTGTGGAGCCTGGGAGCCCCTTGTAATCTCCTTGACGAGCCCCTGGTGCCCAGTCTCACTGTCAACTCTCCTGGCTCTCCCTGGCCCCATGTCAGGGACCTGTGCTCTCCCTCACTAGCTCAGTGGATCACCATCGGTAGTGATGTGGCAGTGAGGACACTGGATCTAGAGCTTGATGCCTTGTGAAATCTGGGCTCTGCTTCCTCAGGTCAATCACCTCCCCTCTCTGAGCCCGCAAGAAAAGCAGTATTCGAATGCTTCTCTCTCGGCAGCTGGTCCTTCCACTTCTGCCCTGGGTCCCTGCCCCTCTTCCCCACTGAGGACACCAGTTTCACCAGCTCCCTCCTTTCTCCTATGGCAAAAATTTCCCCCCCAAAAGAGAACATTCCCATCATTACTCAACCACGTTATTCTCTCTTCTGTCTTTTTTTCTTTTAAAGATTTATTTATTTTTGAGAGAGAGCAAGAGCACGTGCGTGCGTGGGAGAGGGGCTAGAGGGAGAAACTCCAGCAAGCCCTGCGCTATGCACAGAGCCCAGTGCAGGGCTCAATCTCATGACCCTGAGGATCACTACTGGAGCTGAAATCTACTTGGGTGCTTAACTGACTGCACCCGGCCCCCCAGCCACCTCCTCTCTTCCCTCTTAAAGAAAAGACCCATGACTTCACTTTTTCCACCAACATGTGTCACCCCTCTCCACATTTGGCTCTGCTTTACAGCAAAACTCCAAAAAGAACAGTCTAGAATCTGCTCTATGCTGTCCTGAGTGCAGGCTACACAGGCCTTTGCTCCCGTCCTCACCGAGGGTACCCACAATGTCTGCGTTGTGAGACCCGACGGCGGTTCACGGGCCTCATGTTGCTTACCTGCTTGGCACGCGGCACTAGACATCATCGTGCATTCCTTCCTCTAACACCCGTTGGCTTCCAGCATGGCCCCCTTTCATGTTTTCCTCCTGTCTCGTTAGCTGCTCCTTCACAGACTCCATGGTCCCCCTCTTCTCCCCGATGCCTATAGCATGGCCTCCAGAGTCTCCTCTATCTACAGGCACATCCCACGTGTCGTCCCAGGTCAGCTCTGCGGGTGACCCCCTTACTTCTGTCTCCAGCCTGGACTGCTCTCTCCCGAACTCCAGACTCACATATCCACTTGCTTCCGGACAGCTCCCTGAGGATGTCTAAGGACCAGCTCAGAGCAGCCCTGGACCAGACAGCCTTCTGACCTGCGCTCTTCTCCTAGTCCTCCTGCTTCTCACGATGGCAGCTCTGTTCTTGCCGTGGAGGCGTCCCTGACTCCTCCCTCTCTCGCACACCATCACTTCTGGCCTGGATTATCGCTATAGCTTCCCATGTCCCAGTTTTGTCCGTTGATCCCTGCTCTACAACTGTTCTGAACACCGAAGCCAGAGCGAGACTTTTCCTATGTAGGGTTACTGTCCTTCTTGTTCAGATAGTACAGCGGCTTCTCCTCCGACCACAAAGCCCCCACTCTGACCCCATTCCCACCACACCTGCTGTTCTCCAGGCCCGTCTGCCTGGTAAACACCCAGGGATAGTCCTCACTTCCATGAAGAATTTTGCTCCTTTCTTCTGCCTGCTAATCCAAATGTGTTCTCTGGTCTTATCTCTTGTTTTCCCCTTTTGGGGAGGGAGATCTATTTCCTCCTTAGAAAAACAGGGCTTGTGCAATAATGAGATGGAAATTGATGTCCCAGCGTGTGGGAGACTCTTGGACAGGGTAGTGATGAACTGGAGAGCAGTGCCCATCTAATAGGGGAGGCAGCCCCACGCTAAGGGGGGGTCACCTCAGTTCTAAAGGGGGAGTGGAGCCCCAGTGAAACGGGTGGTTGCTCCTCAGCTGATTGCTATAGGAGGGAACAGAGCCTTTTAAGAAACTGGAAATCAGGGCACCTGGGTGGCTCAGTCAGTTGAACATCTGCCTTCGGCTCAGCTCAGGTCATGACCTTGGGGTCCTAGGATCCAGCCCCGCATTGGCCTCTCTGCTCAGGAGGGAGCCTGCTTCCCCCTCTGTCTCTGCCTGTCTCTCTGCCTACTTGTGATCTCTCTCTCTCTCTCTTTGTCAAATAAACAAATAAAATCTTAAAACAAAAAAAAAAAAAAAGAAAAAAAAAAAGAAACGAAACTGGAAATCAGGGACACCTGGGTGGCTCAGGCGGTTAAGCATCTGTCTTTAACTCAGGTCATGATCTCCGGGTTAGGTTCCCTGCTCAGTGGGGAGTCTGCTTCTCCCTCTGCCCCTCCCCTCTACTTGAACACACGTACTCTCTCTTAAATGAATCAATAAAACCTTAAAAAAAAAAAAAAAACCCAAAACTGGAAATCAGGCTTTTGAGTGTGTGTGTGTTTATTTAAAATCCCTCAAAAGTTGTATGTTGGCCATTAATTTTAAAATATTAAATGCCTGTGCATGCCAAATAAAACACATCTGTGGTCTAAATGTGGCCCTCAAGGACTGTCAGCTGTGACCTCTGGCCCAGGCTGAAGGGTGGCAGGAAGCAGAGACCCCCAGAGGTGGCCTGGGAGGATAGAAGCCTGCAGGAGTTTCTGTGGATGGGAGGTGTGCCATTGGGGGTGGCAAATCACAGGCAAGATGGGAAGGGGCCTCTCAGCTCTGCGAGCAAGTGGTATCCTCTGGTGAGAGAAATCTTGCATATTCCTCGTTTTGCCTCTCACTAGACGCATGCTCTGAATAGTCACATGATCTCTGTAAGCCTCAGTTTCCTTATCTGCAGAACGGGACACCTAATCCTTGCCCCACCCGACTCAATATTGCAGGACAGTGGTGCTGTCAAGACAAGACGCAGTCCTGCCCTGCCCCTGCCCCAAAGCCAGGATAAAGTCTCCGCCAGGAAGCCTCTTTCCTGGCTTCCCTGGGTGGCACTGCCAGCCTGGCCCCCCTGGCGGCCATTCACGGTCATTGCATGTACTGCCTGCGGGTGGGGAAAGCGCGGTGGGTGGGGTGGGACCCTGAAGCCTGGTCCTCTTCCCTCCTATTTCCTGGGCATCCAATGACAGCGGCTCCCTGGGAAACAGGGTGCTCAGCGGCTGCAGCCGCCAGCCTGCTGAATATCTTATCGTGGGAAGGAGACCTGGGCAGAAGCCAGGACTTGATGAGAACAGAAAACCTGGGCCCAGGGGGATGCTGACAGGAGAGACCTTTTGCCGTGTATCCCTTGTGAGAACTGCCTCTTTCCCCCCATGCCTGAAAGTTCCCCACCTGCTCTGCCTTTGGAGAGAGCCAAGGCTGCCAGCACTCACAGGAAGTACCTCCTACACTTGGAAGGGGTGTTAATTTAAGTGATGGCTGCTGTCCCCCATCCCTGCCCACGCAACCTCCCCCACCCCCCCCAGTTAGCACAGAGCTGTGCACTCCCAGCAACCTAGCAGAAGACCTCTTCCCATGGCTATCAGTTCTAGTGTTTAACTGGTGGCCTCTGGCTTGCTCTGGAACAACTAGGCCCTGAAGAGAGATGGCAGCTTCACTCCCACTTCACCCTCCTTGGCTGCCTTCTGTTCACTCACGCCCCTGGGACCCACTCTGCTTCTTGCTGGCGCCAGACCTCAGCCTCAGGCTTCCACCTCTCAGGAGCCCAGCAGCTGCCTTCATCTCAAACTCCACGCCTAAACCAAGCATGGCCCCTCACTAGCCACAGGGGATATGCTCACGTCCCTGACTCAGAGCACCCTCTTCAGCTCCTGAGGTCCAACCGCAGCTTCCTTCTGGAAGCCATGCCCCAGGACCCTAGGCTTGCTCTGGGCTGAGATCTTTCCCATCTTCTGTGTACTGGACTGGTGGCTCCTGGAGGGCAAGGCAGGCTCAGCCTGGGGCATGGTGGGGCCAGAGAGTGCCTGCTGTCCATGATGTGGGAGTGGTGCCCAGGTGCACAGGCAGACTGGGTCCCCTGGGGCTGAACTGAGTCTGCGTGGTGGCTGTAGAGAACTGGGCTCTTACCTCGGTTTGGGTAAAGTTCGCCAGGGTCTCCCTGGTGCTGCCGTGCTGGGCATGGAACAGCCTGCCCAGTCGGGGCCCCTGCACCACTCGGTAGAGCAGGTGCTGGGGGTCAGTGCCCGCACTGGAGCTGGCTCTCAGGCTCTGGCTGCTGAGAGGCTGGATCGACCCTGCGAGAGGCACAAGGGGCCTGTTGGCTGTGGACCAGAGCCAGGGCGAGGTCTGCGACGGCTGGCGAGGCAGAGACCCTGGCGTGTCACCTGGCCTACACGGCATGCCATGTGTGGCAGACCCACCTGGGCACACGGTCAGCGTTCGGCTGCCCTCCAAGGAGAGGAGCAGCTGCTTCTGGGCCATCACTTGGAAGAAGTGTCCAGAGGAGGTGTGCTCCCCGTCGGAGAGGCTGAAGCGGAAGCCGCCATCCAGGGCTCCTGCGGGTGGGGGTGGAGTTGGGTCTCACTGGCCCATCATGGCTCCCCATCCTCAGGGCACCACCCCCCAGCCTCCCCGAGTACCCACCTCTGTGCGAGAACAGCACGAGCCCGCCATCCAGCTGGGCCTGGGTGAAGCTGTGGACCTCGGTGCCTGGCGCGGCCCGCAGCACCACCCGCCCATTGCTGGGCTGCTCAATGGTGTAGACCAGCTCTTCCGGTCCTGAGTCGCTGTCTGTGCCCCTAAGAGCCTCCGGAGGGAAGGGCACCGTGGCCCCCTCCCACATCTAGGGACACAAGCCTGTGAAGTTTCTGTCCCCTCCATGCTCTCCCGCCAGACTCCTCCCTGGCCCCGAGGCCATCATCCTCAGGCGGCAGCTCAGCCCCCGGGCGATGCTGGGCTCTGCCTGACAAAGGGCCCTCCACCCCATTCTGCCAAGTAGGAATCCTACTTGGCTGTTCCGCGTCACCCCAGGGCCCAGAGTCTCTTCTCTCTGCCCTGATCCTGCTTGTCCTGCAAGGCCAGCTCCTGTCCCCGACCTCAGGAAGCCCCCAGTTCTTCCTCTCATCAAGTTCTCTCCCTTCAGAGCCCCCCAGCCCTGACTGTCTTTCCCTGGTCCTGTCTCACGGGCAGGGCCGGGGCCTCCGATCCTCCATAGTGAGTCTGGGCATGCGCTGTACACACTATGGGAATGGTGATTTTACTTCCCCAGGAGGTTTATAAATGGGCTCCCCTTCCAGGTGAAGGGAGGGCATGGGAGGCACAGAGGCCAGAGAGGCTGAGGGTTGGCTTCTGTCCTGTGGCTCGGGGCTCAGCAGCGGCACTGCAATGAGGGCTCAGGTATTTTCAGGGCAGTTATGAGGCCCCACCAGATGGCGGCAGCCACTCCCCATGCTCAGAGCGAAGAGGAGCCTCCCTCAGCCTCCTGCCTGGCAGATCCATTTCTGGGATCCTGTTACGTGACCCCAGCTGGGTAAGCAACTTGGGCAGCCTCGGGGAGGGCTCTCATATCAGGAAAACGAGCCCTCTGGGATTGCAGGGCACCTTCTCTGAGCCTCAGGTTAACCCCAGATGAGCTCTGGAGTTGGGGGGACCAAAGTATGGAGGTGGGTCTTTAGCGCCCGGCTCCTGACACAAACATGGTGGACACCGTCACCTGGTGGCCAAGAGGCCACACAGCACCACCTGCCTGCGGTTCCAGGGCAGCCCATACCCTGTACCCCCGCTGCTCTGCAGGCCTCCCCACCGCTGGACCGCTCCCCATGGGTACATCCTCTACCATCAAAGGTGTCCTGTGTCTCACATCACAGACATCCCAAGTCAGCTCTCTTCTGAATCCTTCCATGACTCCTGTTGACCCTAGAAACTGGCATCAAGGCCATCCACTATCTTGGGTGATCTTGGCCAAGCCATGCCCTTTCATTCCACCAATAACTGCTTCTGTGACCATGGAGAGATGTTGTGACCTGCCTGCGCCTCAGCTCTGACCTCTGCCGAGTGAGAGCACCACGGTTCTGCAGGGATGTAAGGGGGCAGGAGCTCAAGAAGCCAAGATGTGGCCTTCACCGGCCGTGGGCGGAAGGGAGGAGCTTAACCCCTCTGACCCTGGAGTCCACCCTTAAGGGCTAGAAAGAACATTCTTCGGGAGTTCTGGTCCTGAGCCTTAGAAAAAAGCTTCCTGCTGAGGGTGAGTCCAGGGAAATCAGGGCCAAGGATGGCCATTCCCAAGGCTGCTTACAGCACTTAAAAGTGTTCAATAACGAAGGCTTATACCTGTGTTCTGTTTTCAGTGCGATGACTCCTTCTCTCTTCCCAACAACCTACTGAGGCATGGTCCCCATTTCAGAGAAGGAAGCTGAGGCTCAGTGAGGGGGTGTTACGTGCTGGGCCTCTCTTTGGGAAGGGAGGTGGGAGGGGATCCCAGGCTACTCTCACCTTCAGGCCTGTGTTGGTGGTGAGGATGGGGGGCTGGTCGTTGACGGGCAGGATGGTGATGGTGAAGGCTGCAGGATGGCTCTGGCGGTCCACCTCTGAGGCATTGGCCACCAGGATGAAGCTGTCTGTCAGCGTCTCACTCCCGTCGTGCACATAACGGATCAGCTGTTGTTCCACCTGCAGGCAGGCCCATAGCGGATGGTCAGGTGCCAGCCAGCCTGGGAGCTGTGTGAGTCTCGAGCCCAGCACCCTTCTTGCCCTGCCTTCAGGTGTCGGGGGAGACTGGCTCCTCAGAGCTTCAGCTCCTGCAGGTGACAATGGGGACAGCCATTCCTCCCAGAGAGAAGGATGGAAGGAGTAAAGGAAAGAGGACAGGCACTTCCATATGGCCAGAGAGGGAGGACTGACGTCAGGTATCTCTCACAGAGGGGTCCGTACATGGGACTCCCTGCCTCTTGGTGCCCAGACGGGGAGTGCCTGCAGCTTCCCCTGCTCTGCCTGCAGGGCCAGGCTGCGTGCCCAGGGCCTCCCCGACAGCTGTACCTCTTTCCAGGAGAAGGCACTGAGGTTCCCCTCCTGAGGACCGTCCTCTCTGCGCAGGGCCCCATGCCGGGGTGGCTCTAGCACCTGCAGCTCGAGGCCAGGCAGTGCGGGGAAGTAAGGCCCCAGCACGCGGACCAGCGGAGGGCCCAGGGTGTGGGTGCCGCCCTCAGGAACGCTGAAGTTGTGCGTCTCCAGTGGGATGGCAGCAGGCAGCACCTCCAGCTCCACGTGGACACCCTCCAGGGGTGCACCCAGGCCTGAGGACACATCCAGGGAGAAGGCGTCGCTCCAAGCCTCTGGGCGGGAGTGCAGGTACAGGACCCTGCCGGCGTCCACCGCCTCCTGTGAAAAGCTCTGCACTGGGTCCAAGCTGGGCGACCCGGCCGCTGAGGCGCTGGGGGACAGCATCACCAGGTAGCCAGCCTGCGGTGGAGTCTTCACTGAGAACACGATGTCTGCGGGTGCCACTGCCTCCTGGGCTGCCTGGTGGACAGAGGGTCAGGGGGGAGGCTATTGTGGTCCCTAGGTGGCCAGAACAGGCTCAGTCTCCATGCTCCTGTGAGCCCCCGACTGCTGCTTCCTTAACACACAGACACACACTCAGGTTCACACACACGACACCCAGACATGTAGCTGGTTGGGGCAGGGGGTACTGCACCCTTTCACAATGCCTCCCCCCAACCCAGTCCCATGCTCACACAGCCTCGGAGACACGCACTCCCTGAGATGTATACAATCACACGCCCCCAGAGTTAGTGACACAGATGTACAATATCACTACACCCTGACATGTGGACACAGACACACAGGTACATCTTACACATAACACACCCTGGTAACACACATGCACACACACATACATGGATGGAGGCCCTGCCCCGCTATCGCTTCTCTCCACCACCAGAGGGCGCGCCATCCTTTTCACAGACGACAGGCTTCGCAGAGCGTTGAAGACCCAGGTCCCACCCAAGGGCCACTGCGTGCTCCCTCGCCTGATGGTCCAGCTACAAAAGACCACACGCCAACCCCCAACTCACATTCCTGATCCTGTGCCTTTGCCTGGAATACTGCCTGCATTCCAGAATTCTGTTCTCTCTACCCAGACTACTGTCCCCTTGTCCCCTGCTACTGAAACCCCAGGGCCTTCAAAGCCTGTCTCAAATGCTGCCTCCTTCAGGGCAAAGCCTTTCTGATGCCAGACATCTTTAGTCACAGTCTGCGCTGGAATCCAGACAGCTGGAGCTACAGAGGGCTCAGAAATCGGCAGTGTGGCAGAGAGGGCAAGGACCAGGCCTGAGGTCACACAGTGGGTCAGTAGGCCTGCTGGAAGGCCTGTGGTTTCCCTGAGAGGTTCCTGGATGGTCAGCAGCTCCGTCCAGGTCCTGAGGCCTGGGGTAGGGTCTGGGGAAGAGAGCTGAGGACACGGGAGCCTGGAGATCAAATAGGTTTGTCTTCAAGGCCTCCAGTCCTCAAAGTCTGTACCCATGAAGATCCCCCCCGGGAACTTATTAGAATGCAGGTTCTCGGGCTCCACCTCAGAGATGCCACGGTCTGGGTGGGGCCCAGGAATCTGCGTGGTTAGCGCAGCACGTCCGTGTGTGCACTCAAAACGTGGAGGCACACATAGCTCACAGGCAGACACACACGCTCGCCCAGAATCTCTGAGGCACGCCCCTGGGCACATGTACAGGTACATACCCAAAGCACAGACAGACACCCAGCCCCAGGGACACAGGCGTGTCCTTGAACATCCAAGCACACCGGGCATGAAGGTTTGCCAGAAGGGCCCCCTAAACCAGTCCTTTACCTCCAGCTGATCCTTTCTGATCTCAGCTGCCTCCCCCTGGAAGACGTAGATCTTTTTGTGCTGGATCAGACGCAGTGGGGCCAGTGGCCCGTCTAGAGCAATGGTCACTTGCAAGGTGGCATCTGTGTGCACTGGCCCTGCCTCCACGGAGAAGGTCAGGGTGTCTCGAGGGCTGAGGCTGCCGTTGTGGCTGTAGAGAAGGGCCCCATCCAGCAGGTCCTGCTGGGAGAAGGCCGTGGCGGGCTGGCCGGCCCGGAGCAGGTGTCCCCAGTGTGGGCCGTCTGTGACATGGTAGCGGACCTCATCCCCACTGCGGATGTCGAGGTTGGTGTCCAGCTGGAGCACAGCAGAGTCGATGGTGCCCTGGCCTCCTTGAGGGACCACGAGGCTGGAGACATTGGCCACGCGGAGGTAGGGCTCTGAGGCCTGCACTTCGAGCAGCGCAGTGGCCTGGTGCCGCCCGTCAGACACCTGCAGCTGGATCCAGCCGCGGTCAGCCCCCGAGTGCACAAACAGGACCCGCTTCTTCCTGAGGTCCTCCTGGGTGAAGCGGTAGATGGGCCGTGTGGGCTCATCCACAGCCACAATGCTGCCAAAGAGAAGGTCCTTGCGAGTCAGCACCAGCTGAGTGTCTGCAAAGCCGGAGTCGGCGTCACTGAAGGCCACGTCATCTGTTGTCAGCAGCCGCTGGCCACCCCGGGCCACATGGAAGATACGGCTGATGGTCTGCACGGGAGCGTGGTCATTTACGGGCTGGATGGCCACGCGGAAGACGCCCCGCACCTCCTCCCAGGCCATGCCACCGCTGCCGTCACCCTGGCGCATTGCCACAAAGGGAATGTCGTCTTCTGTGGTCTCGGAGTTGTCATGCTGGTAGACCAGCCGGCCCTGCAGCAGGTCCTCATTGGTGAAGGACGTCACCATGGTGGCCTCGTCCTGTGCCCCCCTCCAAACCAGCCTTCCATGGCGGGGCCGCTCCATGACCTCGTAGAGGTAGCTGGCGCTGTTAAGACTCTTGACGAAGAGGTGGTCAGCGGAGAGAATGCCCTCGCCGCCCTCCGGCACCGAGAGGAGGATGTTGGTCAGGACGGGAGCATCTGGGTCACCGCCAATGTGGACGGGGAAGGTGTAGAGTGGGGAGAAGTGCGGTGGAGCTGTGACACGGAAGCGGAAGGTGTCTTCAACTGTCTCTGAGGTGCGTGCTGTGGCCCCATAGGTCACCCGGCCAGCCTGCAGGTCATCCTGGGTGAAGCTCTGCCCTTCTGACAGCCGTGTGCCCTGTAGCCGCAGGTTGCCCTTCCTGGGGGCCTGGACCACCTCATAGTAGAAGGTGGTGGGGCTGGGGCCTGCCTCCTCCTCCAGGGTGGCCTCCAGGTGGGCCGTGGTGAGCACCTCCTGTTGGGTGTTCTGAGTGCGCAGGGGCTCCAGCCGCAGCAGCCACACTGTGGCTCTCTGGATTGTCACTGGGAAAGACAGATTGCTCAGGGTCTCCTGGCCCACCTGCACCTCCAGGGCCAGGTTCTCCACGGTGTCCTCGGTGTGATGCTGCGGGTCAGTGCTCAGGTATCTCACGCGGCCGTGCTCCACATCCCGCTGGTGGAAGGCCTGTGTGGCCCTCCACTCGGCCCCCTCGGCCCCACCTGCCCCCTGCTTCTGCAGCTCCCCAAACTGCAGGGCCTCTGTGACTCGGAATAGGACGCTCACATCCTGCCCCACGGCGTTGGTCTCCACCGACAGGTTGGTGGAAGAGATAGGGGCTGCGGAACCCTGGGCCAGGCGCAGCCCTGTGTTGTGGCGTATCTGAACCGTTGGCCGGACTGCCACCACCTTCAGGGTGGCGGGGGGGCTGGCCTGCAGCCCGTCACTGACCCGGAACGTCAGGTCCTGGGCGGGGCCACTTCGGTGGACATAGACGAGGCTGCCGGCCTCCAGCTCCCGGCAGGAGAACTCCGTTGCTGGCTCCCCAGGCTGGTCTCGGCGCTCCACGGGGAGGCCGGTGGGGGTGCCAAGGAGCTGGAAGGTGAGGCCCTCGCAGGCAGAGTCTGGGTCGTAAGCCTGGAAAACTTCGGGCCCCAGTGGCTTCTGTGTGTGCTCCAGGATCACCATGAGGCTGCCATGTGGGAAGATGATACGGGGTGGGTCATTGACAGGATTTATCTGGATGGGCAGGATGTAGGTTTGGCCCCTCCGAAGGCAGGTGGGCACGGGCACCCTGGCGGTCACGGACACCTCCAGCATCAGCTGGTCGGAGGTGTCCTCGGAGCCATCGTGGATGTAGCGGACCTTGCGGTTCACCACGTCCAGCAGGGTGAACATTTTCCGTGCCTGGGCCCCGGGGATGTCCAGCTCGAGCTCGCCGTGGCGTGCCCCGCGGCTCACACTGAATAGCACCTGGGATTTGCGCAGCTCGGCCTCGCTCAGGTCCAGCATGGGCTGCACATGCCGCCACTCGAGCCAGGCCGCACCCCCCTCAGCCACCACCAGTGGGCTGATGGTCAGCAGCTGGGTGAAATTGGCAAAGACAGGCGGCAGCCCTGGCTCAGGGACGCAGGGCTCAGGCAGCTCCACGGCGGGCCACGCCTCGGGTGCCAGTGTGGAGAAAGCTTCGTACAGGCCATAGGCGTCCTCCTCATACTCGTCTTCCTCTAGCCTGCAGCTGGCTGTCATGCTGCGCGTCAGCAAGGCATCCCGGAGCCCCTGCCTCTGGCCATTGATGCTGAGGTCCTCCATGCAGCCCAGTAGGGAGGCGTTGACGGTCCCCGGGGCCAGCCCCAGGCGGTGTTCCTGGAGATGGCGAGAGGCCTCAGCGTCCAGCCCCCCCAGGAGGAGATTGCCACGTGGGTCCAGATAGCTGAGGACCCCGCGGTTGGAAGTCCGTGTGGGGTACTGGTCCACGGAAATCTCCAGCTGGTGAGCGTCCACATGGACACTGACCTCATGGGGTTGCCCATCGGCCACGGGCACGCTGTTGTGAAGCAGTACCGTGCCCTGGCCCTTCTCCACCACAGCCCGCAGGTGGCCCTCAAAGATGTCCACATAGAGGAAGTCCCCATGCTGACCCCCTGCCTGGAAGGCCAGGGGCGCCTGCTGGCTCCGAGTGGTGAGGATAAACTCCAGGGTGCCTTCCTCCCGAGTGCTCCAGGCCGGGAAGGCAGCCAGGGAGTGGGGTCCAGAGAAGCCGAGGGCCACGCTGTCATCTGCAGAAAACTCTTCAGCACAGCCCTCATGCACGCCCGGGGTCAGTGGTCGGAGCAGGTTGCGGCCATTGAGGGTGGCAGCGTGGAGGCAACCCCTCAGAGGCTGGCTAGCCCCCCTCAGGTAGGACAGGCTAAGGCTCCCGGGGCCCCCCAGGAAGATCCCATAGGGGACCTCCAGGGGAGCTCCCAGGATGGGGGCTGAGGCGTTCAGGAACCCATCAACGGACAGCAAGGCCTCGCTGTCTGAAACGGTCAGCTGCACAGTGTGGACGGCAGAGTCGCTCAGCAGGGTCCCAGCTGGCGTCTGCAGCCTTAGCTCCTCCTGGCCCAGGGCGAGTGTGACCTGGGGAAAGATGGAGGAATGGGAGTGGGGGCCACATCCTGAGGGCATCTGCTTCTACTGTAAGAACACAGTGGGCCTGCCACAGCGGAGTCCCCAGACTGGAGGTGCTGGGACAGAGGATTCTCAGGCCACCCGTCTCCTTCCTGCCACGCCCCTTACTCATCCTCCAGACTCTCACCAAAGCGATCTCTGAGCCACGTCTAGATGGGCTCTGGGGTCCCTGCTGGGAACCAGAGAACTGCCATATAGCAAGATGCTTTTCTAGAGATTCAGTCTGCATTTTTTCACTCTCCCCAACCTTCCTAGCTTGGGTGAGCCGCCAGAAAATCACTTTAGTATCCAGAAGATTCGCCCCTGGAATAATGGGCACCTTAGAATCCCCAGAACACCCTGGGACCCCTGGGGCAGCCAGGCTCACTGCTCAGGGACGGGGAGCCCAATTCCAGGTGCTCTCTGTGTTGAAGGTTACATAAAGCAAAGCTCCTGGATCCGGGGTGAGGGATCCTTGGGGAGAGGAGAACACAGATGTGTCTCGATGTCATTGGCACCAGAACTGGATCTAGTGTGGTGTTCTCATGACCGGATGGTAGAGTGGGTGGTGGCAGAGTGTGGAAACTGGAAGAGCCGAGCACTAAGAACTGTGGCCTTGGGAGTCCGAGTACGGAGCCCCTCCACAGGGCTGAGGCACCCCTGTACTTGGCAGAGAGGGAAAACACTAGCCCCGGCGCTGTACCCAGCCTTCGCTCAACAGTGACACCTTGTGGCAGTGGGAAGCAATGGCAGCAGCAGATGAACTGAAGACCAGTCCTAGTCCTCTCCCCCCTGGAGTGTGGAAGCAGAGGGCTTTCCCAAATTTGGACTAAGATCTCAAGTTCTCAAACTCTTCATGGTCAAGGGGGAGCCTCGAGAGAGAGAGCCAGAAGACTCCTTTCTAATAAAGCTGGTGGTGACTGGACGAAATGGGAAAAGGGAGAAGCTTTGCAGTATAGGGTGTGTCCATCATGGACAGACAACTCAACAGCTGGGTGACTGGTGCTAGGCAGGGGACTTCCTAGAGTTGCCAGTCCCAGGAGAAGGCACCCAGCCCAGGGGAGTGCCAGGGGACATGCTGAGATGGGGACGGGGCAGGACTACGGGAGGCCGGGGTGGGGCAGGGCCAGGCCAAGGGCTTGTGGTGAGCCAGGGTCTGGCGGCGAGAGACCAGAGACCGCCAGCTGGCCCGGACTGCAGGCGCGCCGTGAGGGAAATGGCCAGCCAGGGTTTGTGGTGGGAAGAGTGGATGAAGGGCTGCAGGCACAGCCAGTTCACGAGGGAGTCACACTTATGGCAATGCTGTTGTTCACCTCACACTGGGGACCTAGAGACCCTGCGGCTAAGGTGAATCATACAAGGCCACCCAGCTGGCTGGGGTCCATCTGGGGCTAGAGCAGGAGGCCAGCAGGGAGACAGCACTGACCTCTAGGTATCCGGAGTGGAGCTGCAGGAGGAGGTGGTCAGCCTGGCCTGCTGCCAGGAGAAGCAGGGCTTCGGGCTGAAAAGTGGAGAATTGTAGCCAGAGGTCTACATCAGTCAGAGCTGTGGCCGTGGGCACCTCCAGGTGGTTCTCACCGAAGAAGGAGGCTGCGTGAGAGAGAGAGTGAGAGAGAGAGCTGGGGTCAAATTGCAGACTCTTGCCTGGAAGGGGTGGAGGCTGCAAAGGATGAGTAGGTTGTGGGGAGGTAGTCCAGGCTGGTGCGGCTTTGTGGTGGCCCATCACCTGCTTGGTCCTGGGGCCGAAAGACACAGCCTCTCCTTGTGTCCAGCCCAGACCTTGGCTCCAAAGGAGCCCAGACCCATTCCCAGCAACTCAGGTTTCCTCCTCAGAGGTTCCTGGGGCCGAGGACCTCTGCCAGCTCTGACTCTCTTCTCCTGGGCCTTAAAGGCTTCTCCATCCTGGGTCTAGTCCTCGAGCCTAAAGGAAAACCATCCTTGACTGGGTCACCGGGCCTGATGGTTGTAGACTCTGGAAATGGACTTCCAGGGGAACCATCCCTACCCCACACTGGTCCCTGCTCAAATTCCTTCTCCTAAATGCCCTGTGCTTTGGTTCTTGGGCAACACTTTCCATGCCATGTCCTCCCACCGTGGTGCTCAGACAGGCTGCCCACCCATCCCCGCTTCTCTCTTGGGCCACACTCTCAGATGTCTTCAAGCATGGGGGTAGTAGCTTGTCGGCCTGAGTCCACCAAGGAGCAAAGACTCTGAGGCCAGATGGAGACCATGTGCAGTGCTGGACCCCAAATGGGCCAAAACTTCCTGCATGGCCCTATATTGCTTCCTGCTGCAGACCTGATGATAGTCCCTGGTGAGCAGTCAGATCCGGCCCTATTGTTTCCACTTCAGCTAGTGAGCCACTGATGACTACAGCTGACCTCTCTGAGCCTGGGTCTATGGCTAAAGATAGGGCCTTGGGGGGCTGAAGGTTTGCTGAGCAGGACAGAGCGCCCAGGTCCACATGGCCTGAGCAGGTTGTATCTGTGGTTTCCCAAGGCTGGTGGGTGCTGTAGGGGGCCCCTTTGGTCCCTCACTGGGATACTTCAACTTTTAAAGCCGCCACCGCCTCCAGTTAGTTCCCCCAAATTAACCTCCCTTGACCTCCAACCAGCTGCAACAATTTCTGTTTTTTTCTTTTTGCAGAGATTAGGGCCAAATATAACTTTGACTCTGCCCCCCAGAGGTCCAGCACTAGGGAAGGGGTTGGGGAGACAGAACGGTTTAAAAAAGCTATTCACCTCTGTGGGGCTTCCCTTAAGCCCCGTGTGACTGAGTAAAGGGATAATCTGGCACCAGCCGCAATATGTGTTGGTTCCTGACCTGACAAGGTGGCTTCAGCCACTGGAAGGGTCTGGCAGGATGTCCAAGAAAGATAATGCTCTTCCCTCTTGGGCTGAGCTGATATATCTCCGGTTATCCCCTCTTGCCAGTGCTTGCCGGCAATACCATACCTTGTCTGAGGGGCTAGAGGAATCAAGTGCGAGCTACAAGACCCTCTGGGTGGGTATGGCCCAGCAGAGCCAGCTGACCTTGGTGTGGGTGAGGGGCAGCCCCTCGCGGTGAGAACTCATGGGCGGGGGGCTCCTCCTGTGCAAGGACATTGATTCTTCTCTTTTTTTAAAAGATGATTTTATTTATTTATTTATTAGAGAGAGAGAGAACGAGCAGGGAGGAGAGGGAGAGGGAGAAGCAGACTCCCCACTGAGCAGGGAGCCCCATGGGGGGATCAACGCCAGGATCCTGAGATCACAACCTGAGCTTAAGGCAGATGCCCAAGGAAGGAGCCCCCCAGGGGCCCCAAGGGCATTGATTCTTAAGAAAAAAAGGCAGCACACAGAACTGAGGGCAGCCTCCCACCCCCACACAGAACGTGGGGGCCCGTGGCTCCCCCCCTGGCTGCAGCTATCACTACGGGCAGCTGGCAAGAGCTGATTGTTAAATTTGCAGGAATTTTGCCAGCCAGGTGATGTTGTGGGCAGTATTTATACCACAGAAGAGGCAAAGGCTATAGATCAGCATTCCCTCTCCCCCAGAAAGCCTGTTGCTCAACATTTGCCTGTTTAGCATGCATGGGAAGGGGGCCCTCCCCCTCTGGTGGTGGGGGGAGTGAGCTCACACACCCATTCACACTCCCTTTCATCAAAAGTGGGTGCGGGGAAGGTGGGTTCAGGGTGTGAAGCCCCCGGGAAGGGATGGGGATGGCAGGCTCTGCCCACTGAACCACCTGCCTCCAACCGCATCTCAGAAGAGGAGAGGGGCAGCCTGCGTAGCCTGGTTCTTCAGGCTGGAGTGGGAGGGTGGCAGGAAGTAGAGGTACTTTCCAGAGAGCTGGGGTCTGAATGAGCCTATTGAGGGGCTGGGCCCTGCTGTTTCCTGTGGGGCTGGGCAGGGAAGCGCTCACACAAGCTGCCTTGTGCTGCTGGGAGCTCCTGGCTCGGGCAGCCCCCTCATCCCAATGGAGGCCTTGGAGGCCTTGCTGGCCAGGGTTTTGGAAACTCTGACAACGCCATTGCCCCCACCTCCTGGTCTCCTTCTGTGGTCCCTTACCATCTCTGATGGGTCACAGTTGCAAGGACCCAGTCTCCCAGTCCTGGGAGACAGTGGGAGAGGCTGCCAATGGGGAAGCAGTGCAGCATAAAGGAGTGAGTTAGGAGTCAGTTCCAGAAGGCTTCCTGGAGGAGGTGAGGGTGGTGGAGAGGAGGGAGGGAGGGGCCTGGGCAGTTTCAAAGGGCAGCAAGGCCCGGTAAGAGGGTGGCAGCAGGGACCCACAGACCGGGACACTGAAGACAGAGGAGGAGAGGGAAAAGAAGCAGGAGCCAAGCTAGCCTCAGTGGCCTGACTGGGGTCCTAGGGCAGTGGGGGGAGGAGAGAAGGCAACATCACTGCTTGGAGACTTGCCCTTGACTCTTCTGGGTCAAGAACACCCATGATTCATCCAAACACCAGTTCAGGCCTGTAGCAGATCTGCGGGCTGCCCTTTGGGCCAGAAGGGGCCCAGTCTGGCCTCCGGTCACCATTTTGTAAAATGGGTGCTCCTTCCCGGTCCCTCCTCCCTCTGTCTCTGGGGATTAGTCCCGAAGGTCCCTTTCTGGTCTGGGGGTCTGCTCTCAGAGAGGGGTAGGCAGAGGTTTAATGGGTAATGGTGTGGGCTGTCTGGCTGGTGCCAAGTTCAGCGTGGGGGGGCAGGGGCCTTGAGGGGTCTGGGTGGAATGGGAGGGGTCCCAAGAATGCCGTGTGTCTGGGTTTCTCTACCTGAAAGACGGTTCATGGGTGGGTGTGTAGGACTACGTAGAAGCCTATTTGCGTGTGTGTTCAAGCGTGTGGGTGGCTGCTCGGGGGTGTGTTTTGGGTTTGCATAAGGCTGTGTGTTTGTGCATGTGTGCGCGTGTGGGCTGGGAGCTGCCGGGACAGAACTGCGATTGTGCCCAGGCCTGTCCTGCCCCTCGGTGCTGCCCGCCGTGACTTGGCGGGGCCTGGCTCCCTGAAAGGGGCTGTGTGTTCCTGGAGGGCACCCACCCCTCCTGCTCGGCGCCCGTCCGTCCCAGAGGTTTGCTGAAGGTGGAGCCTCCCACAGCTTCCCGCCCTTCCTGACCACGGACAGGGCGTCCTGTCTGGGCCAAGGCAGAGCGGCTCCGTTCCTCTTCCTGAGTCGAGGTTGGGGGCCCAGAAAGAGCCTATGACCTTCTCCTCCACTTAGGCCAGTGTCCCCTGCAAACCACCCTCTGGCAGGCTGTAGGTTGTGCCAGCATCTCCTGTCTCCCGGGGCACTCTTAGTGTGTGTGTGAATGGGGACCAGAAGCCTGCCCTGGGGGACCCCAAGCGTGAGACTTACTTCCCCCATGATGCTCTACTCTTACCTGTCAGTGGCTTGGGACAAGGGGTCTCCCTGTGGGGAGTACCTCCACACATCAGGCTCCCACCGTGCTCTCCCGGGCTGACCAGGGGCAGGGTTTCTAGTGTGGGTCCCTTTGCGAGTCACTGGGGGTCGGGGTGGCTGCAGACCCTGATCCTTCTGAGTCCTCACAATGCCTGGTGTTAGCCACACCGTCTCTATCCAAGTGTCTGTCCCTTATCTCCTTTGTCTCTGTCTTGGCCACTTGGCCACGTCGGAGCCTTATCTCTGCCTCTCCCTGTCTTTCTTTACCTTTGGCTCCCCTCTTGCCCCTGCCCCATCCTGGCTGTCATTGGAAGCACCACTCTTACCCCAGGACGGTCTAGAGAGCTAGGTGTGGGGCCCCTGGCCTCCGCAGCCCTGGCCCCCCGATCCTTGGGTGATGGGTTCCACAATATCAAAGTTCTCTGCAGCTTTAGGTTTCAGTAGGGTTTCTAGACAGACAAGCTGAGGCCCCAGAGGAGAAGCAGTTTGACAGAGAAGCAGAAAGTCTGCAGTTCTTGGCCCAGCCTCCTGAAAGAGCCCCCTCCCACACAGGCACCCCCAGCCCACCCTGCTCCCCGGCAGTCCTTCCCCGTGGGCCCTGCTCCCGCCACATTCCTGGTTGCCCTGGGGCAGCCAGGCGGCCCCCCAGTCAGCGTGCGTCACGAGCAGCAGCATTCCTGGGTGTCTGCTGCCGCCTGACTTTATAAGGGAGGGAGTTTGGGAGTCAGAGCGGCTGGGCAGGATGGCCAGGGGGCACGCCCAGGGCCCAGGGGCAAAGGGGGGCGGGGGGAGACCTGGACACATGTATGCTGGGGAGGTGTACCCAGTGGTACTGAGATGGAGCGGGAGGTGGGAGAAGGAGATTCCATAGTCGTTTGTTCATTCATTCATTCATTCATTCACAAGTATGCTAATGCAGCCATGGAAAAGAAGAACCACCTCCGGGAGACAGAAAGCCTGAGAAAGGTGTTAAAACCTGGAATGAGAAATGAAGACCACCCCTCTCCTCTGCAGAAACTGGGCTCAGGGGCAGACAGAAGCCTGACGAAGGAGATGAAGAAGGAGAACCCAAGGGAGACCCAGGAGGCTGGATGTTGGCGGCAAGCCTGCTGCTGTGGGCAGGAGTGAGGAGGGCGAGGAGGGGGCATGGCCAGCCAGCCAGGGAGGGGAAGGACTCCTGCTCTCAGGGGAAGCCAGCCCTCTCCACTGTAGCTTCTTGGGGTTGGGCACCCAGGGTGCGGACCCTGTTCCAAATCCACATCCTAGGCAGGCAGGGGTGAGGCTGGGAGAGCCCATCTCCTGGGAAGTCTGAAGGGGGCCCTGGGGGAGGGCTCTAGGACGGCCAAGGCCAGGATGAAGGGCTCTCTGACCCTCTTGTGGGTGCCTAAGTGTGTGGCCCTGTGTAAAGGCAGGTGTCCTGCCTACTCCCCAAGGTCACCCAGGCCCTCCAGCGCCCAGGCCAGATGCCCTCCCCTCGTGCCTCCAAGGGATGTGCTTTTTCCTTACCAGCTTTCAGGCTGCCAGCCTCGCCTGCCTGTCGTCTCAGCACTGAGGAGACCCCCTGCTGGAGTCAAGGTGGGCCCCCATCTCTTTTCACTCCAGGATCTCTTGAGCCCTAAGATTCACTCTCAGGACACTCGGGAGTTCGGTTGCCTTTTCTGGATCTTGTGAGACCAAGGAGGCCAGGCCGGTATAAGTTTCCTTAGCTATTGGCTGAATCCTGACCCTGGCCACTGGCCTCGGCTACAGGTCCTCTAACCCAGAGATTGGAGGCCACCCAAGCCGAGGGGCACATATTGGGTGACATTTCCAATTTCAGGACCTCCTCTAAAAGGGGATTACCTAAAAGGACTGGTACCCTGGGCCATGTGACCCAACCTTGACTCCCCGTGCCGCGCCGTACAGAGGAAGCAGGAGGGAAAATGAGAGGTTTGCTCCAGAAGTGGCTCAGAGTCCACCCAGGCTGCAGGGCAGGGGCGGGGAGGAAGCTGGGCCTCAACGGAGTCTTTGTGCAAGGCGGGCTGCTCCCCAGGCCTGAGGTGCAGAGGGGTGGGGCTGCTGCGTGAGGAGCAATACTGAGAGGCTTTTCCTTGCCTTATAATTTTCCTTCTTGTGCAGGGAGATGGGTGGATTTCCAGGCCCTTCTCCACATCCCATCTCCCTGGCTTTCCTGGCCCCAGGCAGGTAGGGAAAGCTTAGTGGGCCCAGGCTGAGAGGCAGGGGATCTGGCAGGGAAGGGAGCGAGAGACCCTTCTCACCCAGCTGCTGGGCTGCTGAGCAGCCCCTGCTCCCCACCAGGGTCTCTGGAACAAAGCTCCCCTGTTACAGGTGAGGTAATGAGGCTCAAAGAGGATGCTTCTGGCATTGAGGCCGGGAGAGGAGCAAAGCAGGGCTGGATGGGAGCCCCTGGGCTGCGGCTCTGAGCCAGCTGGTGTGGTATCAGGGAGCGCCGTGTGCCCACAGAAGCCGTGGGGGGGTTGTTGTTGCGTGTGCGAGTGGAAGTGGGGCATGTGCCGGGCTCCAACAGGAGGAGGGTGTGAGAGCTGGCCAGCTGCCCAGGAGACACACTTTTTCCCTTCCTGTCCTCAGGGGCTCCCTGGGGGGCAGGGGGGAGGGGAGAGAGGAAGGGAGGGGAAAGCATCTGCTTTCTGGGGCTGGTTTGGCAGCCGGCCTCTCCTGGTGTGGCTGGACCGTCCTGGTTCTGGGGCTGGCTGGATCAGGGAGGGACCTTCTTCAGGCCTGGCTAAGAATGGCCAGTGATAAATGCTGGTCGTGCCCACTGGGGACTTGGAGACCAGGGAAGAGGGTGGTGGGGCAGGGGGCCTGGGTGAGGAGCTTCCCCTGGGGACGCTGTGGGGCCACCCCCTCTCTGGGGCTGAAGCCAGAGGCAGGACGCAGGCGGAAGCCTGTTGCTCCTCCCCGAACTCCCCTAGAGCTCTGGGATGAGAAACCGCTAAAGGCAGGGCCCTTGGGGAGGTGTCCTGGGGCTTCCCCCAGCCTGGCAGCCTGGGCTTGGAGACAGTGAGTGTGTCAGCTGGGGTGGGGGAATGGCGGAAGCAATGACTGTTGATCTGGACACAGGCCTGGACAGTTTGGCCCAGCCTGCGCTCAGGAGTCTGTGCGCCTTGGAGAAGCCACGCTAACCCTGCCTTAGTTCCTCCAACTGAAATATAGGGGAGAGAGGTGGGATAATCTCACAGATGGCAGTCGCCTATCCAGGAGACTGGGGGAAGCAGGGGCTTGGGACAGTGTCCCCCCCCCCCCCAGCCACATGCCGCTGTGGACAGGACAGAGGGCCCATACCCCCTGTGCAGGACTCCTGCCATCCAGGAGACCCGTACATGTGGGCCGATAGCAGAAACATCAGCACGTAAGGGAATACAGGGATCAAATGGAGGTGGCCCTTGGCCCCTGGGAGGGATTTTCTATGGGCTGGCCATAGACAGGCTGAGTAGCAAGCTTCCAGCATGGTTGGGATGCCTGCAGGAGTGCGTGGCCTGGCAGGGTAGACTGAGAAACCCCAGAGTCCTTGCTAGGGGGCTCTGTGCTACCCAGATTCCCCCAGAGATCCCTACCCTGAGACCTCTCCCCATGGACGGGCCCAACTTCTCTGGGAATAGAGAAGTTGGAATAGAGTTCCTGCCTACTACTCCCCACAGGCCAGGCGTGTGTCCCACCACTGTGCTCTCTCCAGGCCAACCTCTTCTCTCACCTGGCCTCAGACACAGGCTCTTTCTCATGGCACCCACATTTCTGTCTCCACACCAAGGCTCCGGGGCTCTGGGCCTGCCTGCCAATGTCTCCCGAGACATCTGCCCCAGAAACACCCAGACGGACCTCCAAACCCTAGCCCACCCATCTCAAGCCAGACTTGGTGTCATCTCTCCCCAAACCTGCTTGCCTTCCAGAGAAGGCCTCACCGCCTACCCATGGCCCTGTAGAAATCTGAAAGTCATTTTGGACATTCTCCCTTTTTCCTCCCCATATTCCAGCCATCCTGTCCCTAAATTCTCTTTCCAGTTCATCTCCCCCCTCTGCTCCTCTGTGCCATCCCACTGGGCAGATGGTCACCAGTCCCTGCTAGGCTTAATGAATTTCCTGCCTTGTTTTGCTAATAGCAACCATTCTTAACCCAAACTGGAAGTCGCCTTGTCACCCCCCCCCCCTTGTCTGAGAGCCTTTGATGGCTCCCCATTGCCCCACAATCCAGCCCCAACTCTGGTGTGGCACTGAAGGTGCTGGGTCACCCTGTCGCAGCCCTGCCAGGCTTTCTTGTTCACCTCCCGGGAACACCCCACCTCATTATTAGACCTTGCGCTGTTTTCCGTCTGCACCTGACAGGTCCCCGCTCCCAGACTTTGCTCAGGCCAGCTCTACTTTCCTTTCCGCGGGCAGAATTCCCTCCTGCTCCTTCAGGAAGGAAGCCTTCTCCCGGCCTTCCCCACAGCCCACAGTTCCTTCTCTGCATTCGGGGTGCAAAGATCCTGAGCTGTGGCTTGGGGAGTTGAGCTCCTGTTACCTCTCTCTGACAACAGTGGTGTCTCAGGAATAAGACTGGCGCCACTTGGGGAAGGGAGATGGAAAGCAGGGAGGTCGAGAGGGGTGGCTGTGTTCTCCAGCTGAGCCAGCGGCAGAAGCCAATCTGGAAGCTTGCCCTCAGCAGGTGGGGGGAGGGGGAGGGGGACCATGACTGGGATGCGGTGGGGGACTGCTCCAGCCAGGGAGTGCTTTTCTGGGCCCATGGTGATAGAGTCTGGTGCTTGTTTTTAAAGAAAATAGAACCAGAGCCCCTATTTATAGCTGGAGGCCATGGCCACAGACAGGAGATGGCTGGGGCTGAGGCTGTGCAGGCTCCTGCTCAGGCAGGGCTGGGGGTGGGGTCATTCCCAGGCCCCCTGCCCACCCCGCCTCAGCCTCCAAGGAAGTGCCTGTGGGATCTTGACATCCCCTACCAAAGGATGACAGGATGACAGGATGTAGCCTGTGCTTCAGGGGCCAGGGAAGGAGGGGACTTGGGTGAGGGGATGGAAAATTTCCCTCAGGATGGGTCCCTGGGGCCCAGAGCCCCTTATGGGAATGGGTAGAGGTGAGGGTGTGCTGTGTGTGCTGGGAAGGCCCAGGAAGGCCCGGGAAGGCCCTGTGTGTGTGTGTGGAGCCGGATGTAGAGGCTGCACTGTGGGTTGCCACGGGGACTGGGTGAAGGAAAGGGGACAGAGCAGGGTCAGAGACATGGGGTGGCCAGACAGAGAGACAGCCACGGGGAAGAGACGGAGGGATGAAGGAAGAGAGACCAGAGCTTGGTTGGCCCTGTGAGGGCTGGGGATAGAGGAAGCCCAGAGAGATCTGAGGGGGAGACCTCTGTGCCATAGAAAGTCTTCATGGCATTCTGGGCAGAGGGCCCAGAGTCTGAGCTGGAGCCGGTGAGGAGGGGCAGGAATTAGGTATCTCTGTGGCCTGGCCCACTCCCATCCCTGCAGGGCCCAGGGCCTTAGAGACCCTCCACCCCAGGGTGGGAGGCCCAGACCTGTTCTGAGGCAAAGAAGTGCTATGGGGGCTGGGCTCACCTAGATGGGCTTTGTCACCAAGATCCCTGAAAAACTGTCCTGGGCGGATGAGGTGAGGTGGTAGCAGGGGTGTTGGAGACAGGTCTGGGCTCTGGGGCGGGTGTCCCTGGCCTGGAGGTGTTGCAGGCAGAGGCTGTGGTCTGGGCTCACACCTGCTGCCAGCCTCGGTCCGGACCCCTCCCTGGGTTGTGCCGTTGGAGGCTGTGGCCTGGCTGTAGCCTGGGGCTCGTGTCACGGAGCCCGCCACAGCCGGTGACTCAGACAGTTAAAAAAAGGAGCTGCTTGGAGCGGTGACTCAATTGGCTCTGGAGGGCCTGGGTGGGTCCGGCTGGTACAAGATGGGGTGGTCCGGGTTTATTTTTGGCTGGGTGGGGCTAGAGCAAGGGGGTGGAAAATGGGAACCGGGGGCGGAGCAGGGCCGCTACTCCCATCCTGGGAGTGCCCTGGGGCTTCATGCCCACTAGGGAAAGTGGATTCTAGGTGCCAGGGAGCTCGGGCAGGCTGGGCTGCCCCTTCGCCCCCTTGCAGCCCCAGCGCAGTTCACTGTTTGGCCCCACACAGGCAGCTGGCTCTCTGTGCACAGAGGCAGAGCCCAGTGTCCTGTTGTCAAGGGGCTTTTACAGCTGACCTTGGGGACTGACTATCCTACCCAGATGCCCAGAGAGGTAGAGTCTGCCTGAGGCCACACAGCAGGGCCAGGTATCCCAAGGGCTGTGGTAGCAAGGCTGACTCCGGGTCCCCACCTCTCCTGCCTCAGGGCTGTCAACATTTGGAGGGATGGGCTCTCATCTGGGTATCTGGTCCTGGAAGAGTTCTGGAAGAATTCACCGGGGCCTCAGCTGGGCACCAGATGCCGAGAGAGGGCGCCTTAGCCGGGGGCAGGCGCCTGGATGCTATTAGCGCCCATCCGGGGAGCGGGCCGAGCTCTGCCCAGTGCTCTGCTGAGAAGAGTTAATTCTAGAGGGTGAAGGCAGAAGATGGGGGCCCAGACCCTACCCAGCCTCTCAGCTAGAGTGCCCCTCCAGCGGGCATGGCCCGGCTGCTCGACCCACTCTGCGGCCTGTTTCCAGGACTCACGTGGCCTATCCCACACCAGCTCTGATCTCCCACACAGGGACTCGGGCATCAACAACATCCCCAATGGGTCCGAGCTGCTCAGAGCAGAGAGGGCGCTTGGCTCCCTTCATCTGCATTCTGCTCCGTGTGACACAGGTCCTCCTGCCTAAGGAGTCACCACTCCTTAACAGACCCCATGGGAGCGCTGGCGGTCATCTCCCACCACCCCTCCAGAGGGGCCCCAGGTGTGGGCAGTGGGCAGGGCGAAGATGGGTGTCCAGGTGCCCTATCCTACCAAAGTTACCGCTGCCTGCTCATTCTCTTTGTCCGCACCTGACAGGCTCTGAGTTTCATTTGGTGGTTCTTTGAACACGGACTGGTTGTGTTGTACCCAGGACCAAGGGTCTGTGTCCAAGGGACCATTAGGCTTTGGGGTGAGGCTGGGGAGGGCTGTCCCACTTCTCATCGTGGGAGAGGTGTGTGGGACTCAGCGGGGTGAGGCGGTCCGATGCAGGACCCCTCCCCTCTACTGAAGGGTCCTGGGCTGGCAGGAAGCCAATGGCTGCTCACTCCCTTGGGGACTCACCTTCCCCTGTCTCTGAGTCCCACACAGACTGGCTCACAGGACCGCCTCATCCAGTCCCCCACCTTGGCACCTTTCTCAAAGATTCCCCTTATTGCTGGGCCTGCCCCAGTCCAGAAGACAATGGGAACAACAGAAAGGCAGCAAGCCCCTAGCTGAGCCTTTACTCTGGCAAAGGGCTTTGATCTTCAATGCACACTAGAGGTCAGAATCATTCAGACCCATTTTAGAGAGAAGACTGAGGCTCAGAAAGGTCACTCATCGAGGGGTAGGGCTGGAATGAAATCCTGGGCTCCCTAATGCCCTGTTCCTTACCACCGTGTGCCTGACCTCCCAGCCCTCCCACTTCCCCCAGCCCTGCAGAAGTTCCCGGAGCTGAGGACTCAGAGGAGGGAGAGGTGGGGCCAGTGTCTGAGGAGCAGGAGGGGGCTTGCTCTTAGCTGCTCCAAGGCACCCAAAAAGGGTGATTTGTTTCTTCCCTGACCATGGTGGGAAGTGTGTGTGTGTGTGTTTCTGGGCCTGTAGCCTGCCTGGCCAGCCTCCAGCTGCAGGAGACGGGGACCGGCCCCAGCTGCTGTGCACAGGGAAGAGGCAGGGAGGGGCTGGAGTCGTGGGAATGAGCATCCTGGGCCCACTGGTATTTATAGCTGGCCCGTCCTGAAATGTGGGTGGGGGAGGGCTGCTCTTAGGTGGGAAAGGAAGTTGGTCTCCTCTCTCCAGCCTCCTCCTTCTCCCCAGAGAGGAGGCTGGCCTGGCCAGAGGTCCTGCTTCGGCCATGGAGCTGGAGGCTGTGAATCCTGAGTTGGGGGCTTTTCCCAGGACCACTGGCTGAAGTGTGGGGCACTCTTGGCTGTGTGTGCACGTGTGCACACACATGTGTATGTGTACCTCCTGGGCATCGTACTGGTGGGGGTCCTGGAGCAGAGGGCAGAAAGGCTGTTGGCCCCACAGACAAGGAGGGCAGGGCCCCAGAAAGGGGGAAGACCAGGCTGTGGACCTCAGCAGTCAAGGGTTGGGAAAGACCCACAGGGTGGAGGAACAGGAGCTGGGCCTTGGAGGATGAGAAAAGACCAGTGGCAGGGAACAGCTTGAAGAGAGGTGGAAGGGCACCAGGGATATGGTTATCATACGGTGGCCGAGCTCATCGGTCATCCTTTGGGACCCAGGATCACCTTTAGTATAGAGGCTGATAGATCAGAGTGGGGGAGAGGGCCCAGCAGAATCATGGTGTCTTCTGGATGCTTAGGAATGTCCCGTTTCATTCTAGAAGTGGCAGGAGTGGGATGCTGGGGCAGCAGGGCCAGGTCCCCAGGCTTGCCTGGGAGGAAGCTGGGATTATGTGCTGCTCCCCGCCCTCAGGCCCCCGGACTTCGCTCCCCCTGGGAAAGGACGCCTTTCAGGGGCCCTTCCTATCAGTCTAGATTTGGATTCTTTGAAAACCAAGATGTTCTTCCTTGTATCTGACCCGAGTCTTCCCTGCTCTCAGCATGTTTCAACTCAAAGCAACTGCTTGGCTTTCCCGTCTTTTTTTCTTTGCTTTTCTTTTTTTTTTTTTAAGCCACAGAACACGTTATGAAAACTATATCATACACAAAACCCAGATCTATGTAAACCTGCTCCTGAAGCTGCTCTGTGTGGCTGGGGGCGGGGCTGGCCTCCCCCTCCACCCTCCTCCCCGCTGCCACGCTCAGTCCCCTCTGGATGAAAAGCCCTGGGGCATCCCAGGCATAGTGAGCAAAACAGTCACTGCGCCCCTCTGTGGGTTCAGTCCTATATGGAGCAAGCCAGTGGAGACCTCCGAGGAAAGCAGAAGGGAGGTCTGCCTGCAGGGAATGGCTCGTCCCGTGGGCAAGGCCAACACCTAAGCCAGATACACGGACAGAGAGCCAGGAGGCTTCGCCTGCACCCTGCTAAGGACTTGGTGTAGGACACTGAGAGTAGCTGCCCCTCCCTGGGCCCATTTCCCTATGAACCATGGGAAGCCTCTGAAGTAAGGTCTGGGAGGGGAGGCAACTCCACTACCCACCACAACAGTGAAGCCACAGGAGACACACACTGACGTGGGAAGGCGCAAGCCGTGGCTGGAGGCCTGGCTTGGGCACCAGGGGGCTGGCAGAGCCGGCTGTTCTGAGGGCCAGGTGTGGCCGGGTGTGGGCAGGAGCTGAGTGGGAGGAAGGGATGGTCAACAGGACGGGCACTGTTCAGAGCTCTGCCCCCAGGCCACCTCCATGGCAGCCCTGAGTACCACTGCCCTCCGTCTGGGACGAATGGGGCTTCATTTGCTACCCCAGCTGTTGAAGGGCGTGGGGGACTTTCTTTCTTTTTTTTTTTTAATATTTTATTTATTTATTTGACAGACAGAGATCACAAGTAGGCAGAGAGGCAGGCAGAGAGAGAAGAGGAAGCAGGCTCCCCGCTGAGCAGAGAGCCTGATGTGGGGCTCGATCCCAGGACCCTGGGATCATGACCTGAGCCGAAAGCAGAGGCTTTAACCCACTGAGCCACCCAGGCGCCCCCGTGGGGGACTTTCTTGAATAGGATTTGTTTTTTCCTTGACAAAGGAAGGAGGGGCTGGAGGTGAGGTGTGGGGCACAGGAGCAGAGTTCTAAGGTCCTCGGGGAGCTGTCTCACCCCTGAAGACCTGTCCCTCTCCCCTGCTGCGGAGGCCTGGGCCCACTGGTGAGTGACTGCTACAGGACCCATGTGGGCTGCTGTTGAGGGGAGTGATAACACTGCGGCCTGTGTGTCCCGAGGCCAGTCCCTGCATTTCTCGAGCCTCAGCTGGGGTGCCTGGGTGGCTCAATGGGTTAAAACCTCTGCCTTCAGCTCAGGTCATGATCCCAGGGTCCTGGGATCGAGCCCTGGCATAGGGCTCTCTGCTTAGCAGGGAGCCTGCTTCCCCCTCTCTCTGCCTGCCTCTCTGCCTACTTGCGATCTCTGTTTGTCAAATAAATAAATAAAATCTTTAAAAAAAAAGTTTCCTCATCTCTAGAATGGGCACAGTCCCTGGCTTGCGGGGGTGATGTGAAGCTGCGTACAACAGGGTAGCTGCTCCTGCCCAGGATTTCTCTGGAGGTGAGGGTCCAATTAAACATAGCTCTACCCTCCCCCTGTTTGGAATAATGCACCCTTCTGAGAAGCGAGAGAGCCAGGCACCTCTACCCCAGAGAGAAACCAAGTACAAAACTGTTCATAAAAAACTCCATGTGTCCCCAGCACTCATCTACTTTCAGTAAGAATGATAACAGCGTAGGGGCGCCTGGGTGGCTCAGTGGGTTAAGCCGCTGCCTTCGGCTCGGGTCATGATCTTAGGGTCCTGGGATGGAGCCCCTCAACAGGCTCTCTGCTCAGCGGGGAGCCTGCTTCCTTCTCTCTGCCTGCCTCTCTGCCTACTTGTGATCTGTGTCAAATAAAATGAATAAAATCTAAAAAAAAAAAAAAAAAAAGAATGATGACAGGGTACTTTTGAATCCCACCTGAAGCTTGCACCTGGAGAAAGAGTCTTAACTCTAGAAAGCTCTATGGACCCAGGCATATGTCAGGGCAAGGGGGAAAGTTGGAGGCTATGGGGGAGTTGGGTGGGGTCCGGAGTTGGGGGAGAGGTTATAAAGGGGCAGAGGGACCAGGAAGGTAGCAGGCTCAAGTCCAAAGGCCCCCCTGTTCAGTTGGTCCTGGTGCTGAAAAGGAGCCACAGCCCAGCCCAGCCCAGCAGCCCCTGCCCCCCTCTGGCCCTCGCCTCCTCACCCCGGGCCCCACCCACCCAGGTCTGTGAGCACGGCCACCGTGTTCGTGTTCGGAGCTCTCATACTTGTGTGCACACCCACATCTGAGTGTTCTAGTGAGTGTGTAGTCAGGCCTATTTCCAACTCCCCCTCCCCTGTCTGCCCCCTCCTGGGCAGCACGCCCAGTTCCCAGAAGCAGCCTATACACTTCCTCTGAAAGCTCCCTGCACGGCCCGCTCCCCTCCGCTGTCCCCACCAGCCGCCTGGCCCACCTGGCAGCCCCCACCACAGACCCCTGGGCGGACAGCACTGAGAGACTCTTGTCTTGCCACAGAGGGCAGGCGGACGTCAGATGGGGGCTGGCTCAATTATACTTGGTTCTTGAACAACTTTTCCAGAGTCTGGGTGGGCCAGGCCAAGGGCCTGGCCTCTGCCCTGCCCCAGAGGCCCCGGGGCAGTGCGCACGCGCACAAACACACACATCTCCAGCACCATTGCTCCCCAGAGGATCCCCAGAGGCAGAAGAATCTACCCGACTCAATTCCTTGAGTCCATGGCTCCAGGATCCTGTTCTGTGGGACTCCTCATCAGGTCGGAGTCCTCACCTGGGAAATGTGGAGCCCTCCCAGTGGGGTACTCCTGCCCTACCCGAAGTCCTACTTCAGCCCCTCACCTTCTGTCTGGCCAGGTCAGAGGCGTGGGAGCCACTGTTCCTGCAGGCTCTGTGCCCACTCTGAGCTCTCAGCTGTACTCATGCCGTTCCCCTGGCGGGAATGCCAAGTCCACATCAGCTCAAACCGGTCTCCCCCACTGCTCGTCCCTCTGCTGAACGCCTCCCATAGGGCTCAGAAGAAGCTGGATGCCACCCTGGCAGAGTGGCCCTTAGCCCAAGCTCCCACACAGGCGGGGCGCTCCCCCAAAGCAAGGCTTCCTGGGTTGCTGGGACTCTCTGTGGGACCTAGAGCACTTCACTTCCTCCCTGGGGTCTCAGGTTCCCAGTCTGTCCTACTAGAAGCTTGGCCCAGGCAGTCTCCAAGGGTGTTTGATTCCCAGGCCTCATGATCTAGATGTTCTGGAATGTTGATGAACGCAGGGAAAGCATCCTAACGTGCCTCACTCTGGTACCTGAGACCTCTAGGGTCTTTGCGGCTCGGGGTGTCTAGGAGGGATGGGAATGGCGCCTTCCTCAGGTAGGGGCTGACCCTATGCAGAAACTGGGAGAGGGTGCTGAGCCCGGCAGGCATTGTGACAGAGATGGACTGTTGGAGGGGAACTCTGCCTGGGAGGGGGAGAAGATTCCTGCTCTCTGTCCCCTTCCCATCTCCAAATTCTTCCTAAAGGCAGAGATTGGCTTAACATAAAACACCACTGCTGCCATACTACTTTCCTGCCTTAAAAATCTTCGTTGGCTCCCCGGTGCCAACAGGGCATAGGCTGTGGGCTATATTCTGCCATTTAAGGATTCTGTGCCCCAGCCCAATGGCTCTTCCTGGCTGGTGCTCAAAATAAGCCTTCTAACCAGGCTGCTGCCTTTCCTGTCTCAACATGCTCTTCTCACATCCACCTCAGTACCTTTGCTCAGGCTGAGCTCCTGCCTAGAGTACTGACCCCTCTCCATTCTCCAAAGCTTGGCTCCAGGATCACCTCTGGCCTGCCCCAGCCTGCCTGGCAGTTTCTCTTCACCATACTCTTCATCTGGATTTTGCAGACGTGACGGGAATTGCTGTTTGAGTTTTAATTTGCTTTTCTGCCTCCTGCATGAGTTCAAGTTCAGCCCATCCATTTCCGTGCCCTCCTCATTGCCCAGCACAATGCTTGTACATTGTTGATGCAGAGAAGGTATTTGAGAATGCTCTCAGTTGAAGCCCAAGGGGATGGGGGTGCTGGAATTTCTTGGCTGGAGGCCACAGACTGGGTAAGCAGCCCACTCCAGTCACCCCAGATGGCCCCTTCCCATCTCTCCGGAGGCCCAACCCATCACCCAGGCCCTGAGGCTCTGAAGGAGGGGGTCCCTGGGAATGGGAGTGGAGAGCCTGGGGACCCAACTCTGACTCACCCCAGTGGGGGGTCCTCCCCTGACTCATTTCCCTCTGGGTACCTCGTGATGCTGTCCGTTAGAGCTGGCTTCCCCATCTGATGGGGAGGAGGGTGTGGCCTGGGCCCTTGGGAAGGGAGAATCAGGCTCTTCCTCTGCTGAGAGTTGCTCTTGGGAATGGTCCCGAAAGATGTAGGCTGAAGTACTGATTCATACATGGGTAGTGATGATAGATGGGCCCTGAGGCCACGGTTCTTATGGCATAACTAGACCATGCCTTGACTCAAGGAAGAATGCCTTCATGGCGGGATTTCTGGCGCGTGACAGAGAGGAGACGCATCCTGGTGCCCCTCAGAAGGTGAACCGTCACTCAGTCTCTGCTGGGGTCAGTCACCAATGCCAGGACAGGAAAGTGTGGCAGGGGTTTCCCAGGGGCTGTCTGAGGGAGAGGCCCCTGTGGGAGTGTGGGACATCTGAAGGGACCCATACTGAGGCATGGGTGGTCTAGCAGGAGCTAGAGACGAAGGCAGGAGGAAGGTGGTGGTGAGGAGGCCGTACAGATTTACCTGGGGACAAGGAAGGGGGCCAGAGCCCTTGGAGGAAGCCAGAGGAGGCTGCAGGCTGTAGGTACACGTGGGGCCCCATACAGGGTGGGGCAGGGCGGCTCCCTCCCCATTTTTCGCCTTGTAGCACACCCCGTTCCTAGCCCTGGCAGCTGAGGCTGGGGTACTGGCTTCTTGCTGTCACAGAGTGTCCTCTGGGCACCAGGGCAGTCACCAAAAGCCTGTGGGCTCAGGGAGCCCAGACAGCATTGCGTGGCCCTGCTAGGTTTAGCGGACAACCGTGTGTGAAGCCACACCCTAGACAGTCCGAGTGGGGCCAACCACAGATAGCCAGAGCCCACGGAAGCCCCAAGATGGAGAGCTGTCACTGGGGAGCCTGCTTCGGCCCCAGAGTGGAACTCCCAGAGATCCCAGCCTGGAGGAGCAGAAGAACAGCCCCCTTCCCTCCCAGTCCGGGGCTGACTTCAGGGCCCTCCTGTCCCTTTTTTCTGCCCCAGGAGCCCTCCACAGCTCCAGCCAGGCCAGTGGTCTCAGACCCCTTACTCACCTGTGGATGACAGTCTGGCTAACACAGCCAAGGTCAAAGTCAGGGCCAGGGCAGGGGCCAGAGGTGCAGGCTGCTGGCCTGAGCGCATCGCGGCGGGCTGTGCGGCAGGATTTGCCAGGAGCTGGGACACTAGAAGAAAGGCGCTAGCGGAGAGAAGCTTGGAGGGTTGGCTCAGCCGACTCGGGCTGGGGCTTTGGAGCAACCCGCTGCCACAGCCTTACTTAACTCTGGGGGCGGGGCAGGCGCCAGCGCACGCTCCGGTTTCAGGACGGGGCTCCCCCGTTGGCCCCCCTCACCCCCAACTTTCTTAAAGGGCCAGTGCTGGGCTGCTCCTCCCTGTTCCAGGGTGAGAAGACACTTACAGCTCCGCTGGATCCAGCCCCTGCCCTGCAGATCAGGAACAAAGTCCCAAAGGAGCCAAGACCCCTGGAGGTCTGACCCAAGGGCTCCAGGAAACCTCCTCTGGGTCTGAGCTGGGTTAGCCCCACTTCTTTTTCTCCTGCCCTTGCAAGGATTGGGGGGTGTGTGTGTGTGTGCTCCAGGCCTAGGAGGACAGGCGCCTACCAACACACAAACTGCTTTTGGGCTGCTTTCCTTTAAGGTCTCCTTGGGACTCCATTTGGACAGAGAGGCACCAGCCTGAGGTTCTGCTCTGTGTCCCCTGGCATTGTGATCTTGGCCTTCTCTGCCCCACACAGCCTCCATTTCCTAGTCTACAAAAGAGAGATGTTCCAGACTCTCCCACAAGGCAGTATCATTTGCCTCAAAATGACCCCACAAAGTGGGTAAGAACCACTCCCTCCCTCCCCCTCCCCCAACCCCATTTTACATTTTATGGAGGAGAACGTTGGCTCAAGAGCCAGAAGCCGTTCTTACCAGGCCCCAGGTGGAGTGTAGGTCCCTGGCCCTTTGGGACTAAGACTCCCAGTCTCCTAACTCCTGAATCTGGGTGTTCCAAATTCCTAGAGCTGCTTCCTGGAAATCTGGCCGTGCATTAGATTCTACCCGATAGCTTCAGGCTGGATCCTGCTCCTCTTGACTCCCTCTGAGGCAACAACTTCAGCCTTGCCCCAAACAGGAGGAGAAAAAGCGATACTACCACAGAACTTCCAGCATGTAGAGGCTCTGCCCGCTCTGTGCCTAGCCCCAGCATCGGCATTGCCGGCCTCAGCTTCTCTGCCCAGCAAGTGGGTGGAAGAGCACCCCCACCGTGCTTTTCCCTCCCTTCTTTCATCAGAATCCCTCTTTCTGAAAACCTGGGTGTTTCAGTCTGTTAAGCGTCTGCCTTGGGCTCAGGTCATGATCCCAGAGTCTGGGGTTGAGTCCTGCATCCGGCTCCCCACTCAGCGTGGAATCTGTTTCTCCCTTTGATTCTCCCCTTTCATGTTCTCTCTCAAATAAATAAATAAATAAATAATATATTTTTTAAAAAATATTTTATTTATTAATTTGACAGACAGAAATCACAAGTAGGCAGAGAGGCAGGCAGAGAGAGAGAGGAGCAAGCAGGCTCCCTGCCAAGCAGAGAGCCCGATGCGGGACTCGATCCCAGGACCCTGAGATCATGACCTGAGCCGAAGGCAGAGGCTTTAACCCACTGAGCCACCCAGGCACCCAATAAAATATTTTTTAAAAAAGATTTTATTTATTTATTTGACACAGAGAGATCACAAGTGAGCAGAGACACAGGCAGGTGGGGTTAGGGAAGCAGGCTTGCAGAGTATTTTTAAAAAAAGATAAAACTAAAATTTTAGGGGTGTTTGGGTGGCTTAGTCGGTTAAGCATCTGCTTTTGGCTCTGGTCATGATCCCGGGGTCCTGGGATCGAGCTCACATTGGGCTCCCTGCTCAGCATGGAGTCTGCTTCTGAACCCTCTCTCTCTGCCCACCACCCCCAACCAGTTCATGCTCTTTCTCTCTCAAATAAATAAATAAAGTCTTAAAAATAAAAAAAAGAATCCCTTTTCCACAGCTGCTTGCTTCCGCCCACCCCCACCCCCACTTACCAGCACTCTCTTCCCAGCCCCTGCTTACCTTAAAATTTTTTATAATTAATTACAGTGTAATATTAGTTTCAGGTGTAGAGTCTAGTATTCAACACTTTCGTACATCAGCTAGTGCTCATCACGGCACATGCACTCCTTAATCTCCATCACCTGTTTAACTTATTCCCTACCCACCTCCTTGCTGGGGACCATCTGTTTTCTACAGTTAAGAGTCTGTTTCTTGGGCATCTGGGTGGCTCAGTTGGTTAAGCGGCTGCCTTCGGCTCGGGTCATGATCCCGGCGTCCTAGGATCGAGTCCCATATCGGGCTCCTTGCTCGGCGGTGAGCCTGCTTCTCCCTCTCCCTCTGCCTCTGCCTGCCACTCTGTCTGCCTGTGCTCGCTCTCTCTGACAAATAAATAAATAAAATCTTTAAAAATAAAAAAAAAGTCTGTTTCTTGGCCTCTCTCTATTTCCCTTTGCTTGTTTGTTCCTTAAATTTGTTTCTGTTTCGGGCGCCTGGGTGGCTCAGTGGGTTGGGCCGCTGCCTTCGGCTCAGGTCATGATCTCAGGGTCCTGTGATCGAGTCCCGCATCGGGCTCTCTGCTCAGCAGGGAGCCTGCTTCCTCCCCTCTCTCTCTCTCTGCCTGCCTCTCTGCCTACTTGTGATCTCTCTCTGTCAAATAAATAAATAAAATATTAAAAAAAAAATTTTGTTTCTGTTTCTTAAATTCCACACGAGTGAAATCATACAGTATTTGTCTTTCTCTTATTGACTTATTTCATTTAGCATAATACCATCTAGCTCCATCCATGTTATTGCAAATGGCACGATTTCATCCCTTTTGATGGCTGAGTACTATTCCATCGTGTGTACATGCCACATCTTCTTTTTCCTCTCATTAGTCAATGGACTGCCTCCATATCTTGCAGCCAGAATGAGGGAGTAAACACAGGATGCCTGTATCCTTTCGAACTCATGTTTCTGTTTTCTTCTTCCTGGCAGGGGAAAGACTACATCTTGGAGGGTCAGTGTTTCTGTACAGCTGAATACCTAGAAGTGGAAATACTGGATCAGATAGTACTTCTATTTTGAGTTTTTTGAGGAAACATCTGTACTGTGTTCCAGAGAGTTCAGGCCCTCTCCTTGTCCAGCGACTATCCCACCCTGTGTACAACACTTCCTAGTTTGCCACAAAATTGAGCCCCATTTTGCAGATGAAAAAACTGAGGCTGAGAGAGATCAAGGGCCTTGAGCAAGTCTACGCAGCTGTGATCAGGTGGTACCAGGACTTTTTTTTTTATCTAATTTATTTATTTGATAGACAGAGATCACAAGTAGGCAGAGAGGTAGGCGGGGGGTGGGGGGTGGGGAGCAGGCTCCCTGCTGAGCAGAGACCCTGATACAAAACTTGATCCCAGGACCCTGAGACCATGACCTGGAGCCGAAGGCAGAGGCTTAACCCACTGAGCCACCCAGGCGCCCCAGGACTAGGTCTTTGACCTCAAGCTTGGTGCTCTTAGCATACAGCTCGTCTGTGTGGTGGTTGTGAGTGCTGATCTTGAACCCAGGCCCTAAGTTTAAATCCCAGCTCTCCTACTGGAGCTGTCCAACTTTGAACAAGTTGCCTCACCTCAACTGTGGCTCAGTTTTCTCATTTGTGGAAATGGGTTAGTGAGGATTAAATGCATTCAGGTACCTCACGTAGCCGGCCCAGGGGCTGGCGTGCAGTAGGAGCTCCACAAATGCTTGTCTTTTCCTTCTCTGCAGCCCTCACATGCCCCTGCCCTTTATGGTTGGTACACAGCTCCACACTCATCACCTCCTCTGATGAAAAGTCAGTCCCTTGAGGGCTGAATTTTCCCTGCCAGAGGCAGCTGCATACAGTAAGTGCTCAATAAATGTGCACTGAGTTTGACTAAGAAGCTGGTGCTGCTGTTCTGTGGGGATTTTGGCAAACAGAAGAACTCCCATCTGGTTCACCCTAGGAGGCCTGGGGCGGGGCTGTGCTCTGTGGGTCTCTGTGGTCTCCGGTGGCAATAAAGTCATTGATTCCACAACTTGTCCCTGTTTTTCCTCCCCAACCCCAGTCAGCAAAACACCTGGTCCTTGTTAGGGGCTAATACTGGCCAAGTGTGGGCCTAGGGTTGGGGGCGCTGCTGGGAAGACTGTGTTTGGAGGAAAAGAGCTTTCCTTTTAAGAATGAAAAAAGAAGAGAAGGCTGCTGCTTCTTTATGAATCAAAAACTTGGGTGGAGATTTCTACCCGCCCTGTCGCCCTCCCCTCCCTTCTCCTCCTTCCCTTTTCCATCTTCTCTCTCCCCGATCCCCACTCCCACCCACGCACATTTACCCACCACTACCAGGAGTCCTTTGTGGAGTCTCCAGACGGAGTTCCCGCCCACAGCCCACAGCCCACAGCCCACAGCTGAGGTTCAAGTCAGGATTAGCGCGCAGCCTCCCCCAGCCTTGTTGCTAGCTAGGGAGAGAAACACAGCCCCGGGAAAATAGTGGCAACCAGCGCAGTGGTCATAACCCACGCTTGCTTCTCTGCTGGGGCTTCCCAGCTTACAAAACAGTCACCCCGGCTCTTGACAACCCTGGGAAGTATGCGTGTTGGGAGCTAGCGTTCCCTTTGCACTGACAGGAACACTGAGGCTCCAGTGGACATGGTAGCAGCATACGCAGGCTGGCCCTTGTTCGGCCTATAGCCCGGGACCAGAACCCCGGGTTGGTGCGGAGTGATGTCACGCCAGCAGACTGGCAGAAAGTTGAGGCCCCATGTTGCTTTGGAGCTGATCCCTGACCGCCCCCTACTGTCTCAAGAGCAAAGGTTGTTGGAGATCCTCCCCAGCCTCCTCAGCATGCCTCCCTGGGTCGCTGAAGGCTGGGTCCTGAGCAGAGCGGACCAGGGCCTCCCTGGGATCTCCCTGGCTCAGGCCTTCTCTCTCTGCCTTCTAGCCTTTGCCATGAAGTCTTCTGGCTTGGGCTGGCCAGCTGCCCTTGGTGGCCATCCTGGATGGCCCCTGCCTCCCCAGCCCGTTTCTCACCCTCCTCCAGGAAGCCCTCCCAGTCCTTCCTGCCTTTCCACAGACTCCCTGGAATAATGATCTCTGAATTCTCTGAGTGCCTCCCAGGGCATTCCTAGCCAGGTCAGGAAGTGTGACTCCCTGTGTCCCCTGCCCCTGGACTAACTCCTTCTCAGCAAAGCATAGGACAGTACTCGGGGCAGGGGAGAGGGAAACTCAGAATACACTCGAAGAATGAAGAAGGATGCCCACAGCTCAGCCAAAGGAGGATGCATGTTCTGAAGCTTCAGGGACCTGTAGTATGGGCTGCCTCAGTTTCTCTAAGTGATCAGCCTCTGCAAGAACAAGAGAGCAGCAAGCCCAGCTTAAGCCACTTCCCTGCCAGCAGAGTTCTGCTATGATGCTGGCCAGGGACTCCTGGTCACTCTTACCCTCCATGCTTCCTGGACTCAGTGTGAGCTCTGACAGCAGCTACGGCCTTGTCCTGCCCCTGGCCAGCACTGGGCCTTCCAAGTGCCTCTGTGTTTTGTACTCCGACCACATGCACTCCACCCAGGGAACCCTTGGTCAAAGCCAGCAGCTGGCCAACAGTGGGTGCTTCTGCCCTAGATAGGCTGGTGTCTGCGTTGGGGTGTACTCCAGCTGCCCAGGTCCTGCCCTTTGGAACTGGCTTTCTGCCATGAAGGACAAAGAAAGACCCCAGGCCGCTGCTGTGCAAGGGGACACAGGTTTTTGGCTCCAGTTCTGTGTCCCTGTAGTTTCATGGCCAGGGGCTCCCAGGCCTGTGCTTCTGACCAGGGGCCTCTGCTAGGAGTGGTCTTGCTTCTGTTCCTGGCTGGAGGCATCTGTGAGACTCCTGTAAGCCCGGGCAGCCAGGCCCAGGAGGGGCGGAGGCAGCCATTCCCAACAATTACACAATTCAGGAGCTGAAAATTTGTGTCTGCTGTCCTCGGGAGCCAGCTTTGGATGGGAGGCTAGTGGCGGGACTTTGCCCTGATTGGGAGCGGGAGAGGGCTTGGAGCCACACCCAGGCCGAATGGGGGAGACAGGGGTGAGGGGTGGTGCAGCATCCCCTCCATCTCCGGTCCCTGGGGCAGGCCACACCATGTCCACAAAAGCCTGTGGCTTCAGTGGCTATGAGCAGCTGGCCACAGCTGACTCCCCTGGGACTGTGCTATTTCTAAATATTGGTTCATGCTTTTAACCCCTGCTGCACTCCATCAGTAGACATCGGCTGCCTGCAGAGAGTGTGTCTGGGAGGGGGAAACCAAGAGTTCCTGTTTGGATGGAAAATTCGTGAACATACTTGCTCAGAGTCTGGCCTTTGGGGGCTAGGGCAGGGCTCCTAAAAGAGGGATGAGAAGTACCTGCTTAGGACGGAAATGAGGTTTGCGACGGGCGTTAGGAGACGTGGGTCTGGGCTGGCTGCTGGGCAGGGCAGTGGAAAGAATGTCGGGTTAGGAGCCAGAGGTCCGGGTCTGCCAAGCTGCTTCTGTGTGGCTGCAGGCCAGCCACTTCCTGTCTCTGTGCCTCTTCTCTCACCTGTAAGTTGTAGAACTACCGGGTGGGGTCTGGGGATGTTCTCCAGCGAGGCGCTGGGCCTTACAAACTGAGAAGGGGCAGTGCCTGGTGGTTATGATGTTGATGCCAGGATCCTGCCCTCTGCACACCTCCCAGGAGCCGCTTGAAGGAACGGCAAGACTGACAACTGAGAGACGGCCAGGGGGAGCCGGCAGGACAGTCTCCAGACTGAGTGCGGCTCAGTGCATAAACCACCTTCCTCGAGAACACACAGCTTGGAGTTCAGTCTCTTGGGGCCCCATGGGCTTGTGGTCCCGGTGTAGTGACAAGCCCACGGTAGCCAGCCTCCAAGATGGCCCTCCACGGTCCCCACCTTCTGGCATTCGGCTCTCATGTTGCCCCCTCTTGCAAGGAACAGGGCAGAACTGCAAAGCCACTAAGAACTGCGGCAGTGACAGAGTGGGACCTCCAAGGTGAGGTCATCAAAGATATGGCAGCTTCCGGGGCTCCTGGGTGGCTCGGTTGAGACGCTGCTGGATGAGCGTCTGCCTTCGGCTCAGGTCATAATCCCCGGGTCCTGGGATCGAGTCCTACATCAGGCTCCCTGCTCAGTGGGGAGTCTGCTTCTCCCTCTGCCTGTTGCTCCCCCTGCTTGTGTGCTCTCTCTCTCCCACTCTCTCTGATAAATAAAATCTTTAAAAGATACGGCAGCTTCTGACTGCGTGCTCTAGGGCAAGGTGGCCACCATGCTGAGGGGCCCGTGGAGGCCCTATAGGGGAGGAACTGAGGCCTTTTGCTGACAGTCAGCCCCAGGTCCTCGCTCGTCTTGGAAGTGGGTCTGCCTGCGTACTCCAAGCTTCGGATGACCGTAGCCCTCACTGACGTCTTGACTGCCGTCTCTTGAGAAACCCGGAGCTAGCACCGTCCCGCTGAACCGCTCCTGACCCACAGAAACTATGTTCAGTAGTAAGAGTATATTGCTACATTAAGCTCTTGGTTTGGGGGATCATTTGTTTTGCAGCGGCAGGTAACAGATGTGAATCTGTGGGAGTGTAAGTGACAGTCCAGGGAGCCTGCATGGGTCTGGGACTCTGAAAGTAGGACTCTGCTCCTGCATGGACAGACCTTCCCTTGATCAGTCAGTGGATCAACTCATTCATTCATTCAACACATCTTTTATTTATTTTTTTTAAGATTTACTTATTTTAAAGAGAGAGCTAGTGGGGGGGAGCAGAGGGAGAGGGAGACCAGCAGACACCTGACTGAGTGTGGAGCTCGATGTGGGGCTCAATCCCAGGACCCTGAGATCATGATCTGAGCTGAAATCACGAGTTGGACACAGAACTGACTGAGGCGCCCGGGCGCCCCTCAACAGACACTTCTTAAGTACTTACCATATATGTCAGGCGCTATGCTGGGTGCTGGGGACACGAGACTAAATGGCCGGGGGCTGCCTGCGGGAGCTCACAGGCACCCCAGAGTGACGCGGTGACTGTTGGATGTGGAGACAGAAGACAAGGGAGAGGTCCAGGACAAGCCCGGCTTTCCAGTTTGGGCAGGCGGGTGGCTCGTGGTGTCATTCATTGAGATAAATGAGGGGCAGGTTATATCTTAGGAGAGAAGCTTTGGGTATGGTGTTTGTGAGAAAGCCAATGACACTGTGTAGGCCGATGGCTATGTGAGCTGAACGCCCCGGGGACAGCCTGGGCCAGAGGCACATCTGTTTGGAAACCGTTGCAGTAGAGACAGTGGGACTGAAGCGTCGAGAGGGCGGGCAGCCCGGGAGCGAGGAGGGCGGGGCAGGACAACAGGAAGGTCCAGGACTGAAGTCGGGGACACCAACGGTTTTTCTTTCAACGTTCTGTTTTGACATAATTTCAGACTTACAGAAAAGCAGCAAGGCCATTGCAAATATTTCCCACATACTCTTTACCTAGATTTCCCAAATCTTACTATTTTGCCAGATCTTAGATTTTCTGTGTATATGCATATTTTTTCCTGAGCTAGTCCAGAGTGAGCTGCAGACGTGACCCCCTTATTGTCACTCCAGTGACTCTTTCTGTTTTCTTTTTTGTGGGAAAGACGTTATTTCTTTATTTGAGAGAGACAGTGAGATAGAGCGTGAGTGGGAGGGAGGAGCAGGGGCCCCGCTGAGCTGGGACCCTGATGCAGGACTCAGATCCCAGGACCCCAGGATCATGACCTGAGCAGAAGGCAGACGCTTAACCAACTGAGCCACCCTGGCGCCCCATCCGTGGCTCTTTTTTCAGAACAAGATTCTTCTCTTTCATAACCAGACAGCAATGATCAAAATCGGGAAATTAACATTGGTATCATGTTTTTAACCAGCTACAGACCTTTGTCCCATTTTGCCGATTTCTCCAGTAACACCCTTAAAAGCAAAGGGGAATCCTGGCTGCTGTATTGTGTTGAGTTGCTTTCCTTTCGAGTTTCTATTAATCTGGGAAAGTTCTTTCCTTCACTGTTTCTTTGGCTTTCGTGACATTGCCATTTTCGGCAAGTGCAGACGAGTTTTTTGTAAAGTGAATCTTGATTTGAGTTTATGTGGTTTCTTCCTGATCCAGTTCGGGTCCCGCGTCTGTGGCGGGACCGGCCCAGGTGACGCTGTGCCTCCTCTGGGGACCTTCTCGGAGGTCCACTGCATGTCTCCGCCCCACTGCTGGCGAATCAGTTTACCTCCCTTGGTTGAGGTGATGCCTGCCAGGATTCTCCCTGTAAAGTGACTGTTTTTCCCTTCGCAATTAATAAACTTAAGCCAACACTGAAAGGTCAGGTTGAGGAGGAAGGGCCAGGAGGAAAGCCTGTGAAGGGGCAGTGGGGACACGGGAGCGAGACCAAAACAGCTTGGTGCCGGATGGAAGTGCTGAAGGGAGGGAGCCTTTGGTCACTGGGGCTGGGGCAGACGGGAGGCCAGTCCGGCAGGCAGGGGTGAAAAGCATCTATTGGCTAGAACTTCCCCAGGGAGGTGGTCCTTTCGGTGGCGTGATGACCTGCAGAGCTGAAGTGTGAAAGGAGGGAGAGAACAGAGACAACAGGGAAAATGCTTCTCAGGGGAGGTTTGTCTGGATGGGGCAGAGGGAGACAGGCTGTTGAGGAGACTGTGTGTGTGTGTGTGTGTGTGTGTGTGTGTGTGTGTTGGGGAGGAGGTCAGGGAGATGATTTCTAAAATATGGAAGGGACATAGGGTGTGGAGACCACGGAGGTGGGGTGGGGTGGGAAGGGACCCCATGGAAGGTTAACCAACTTTGCTTAGGCAGAGGGAATGGAAGGTGGTCTTGGTGTCCTCCTCAGCTGCTGGAAGCAGTGGGAGCCCGTGGTCCCGATGGCGTGGTGGGGTGGGTGTTTGGGCCAGAAACCACTCTGCTGGCCTGTTTCCTCTGCTGAGAAAGAGCGGGTGCAGGGGGCTCAAAGGAGGGCTGGGCATGCAGACGGGAATAAGCCACGTTGGCGATGGCCTCTCAGGAGCAGCGAGAGCAAGCTGACCTTGGGAACAGGCGAGAGCAAGGTGGGCAGTGGGTGGCGTGGAGACAAGTCCGGGGTTCAGAGGCTGTGATACTTGTCCCAACAGCTTTCTGCTGCCTGGTGCAGGCAGACAAGGCAGACCTGGGGACTCAGGGCTGGGGTTTTCCAGGACGGCAGCTGGATGAGGAGGGCAGCGGAGGCCGGAGGGGACCGAGGGAGGGAGAGGAGTGTGAGTGATGATGGGGTCTCCACGTTAGCAGGCAGTTTGTCCAACCAGAGTGTCAGAGTGACAGGATGGTGGCCAGGGTGACATTCCAAAGGGAGGCATAGGATCGGGGCTACGGGTGGTGGTGAGTAGCTCAGAGTGTGCTGGGGAGAGCAGACTGCGGAGTGAGGGCGAGGTACTTGGGGAGGAGGAGGTCTGGGAACTGGGAGGCCAAGGAATGGGTGGCCCCTGGGGAAGCCTCATTCACCTGGGTGATGGCAGGGGTGGGGCAGGTGGGAAAGAAGGTCCTGAGCCAAGGCAGCCAGGTTTACGAGTCAGGACAGATGGCTGCCCTGAGCAGATGGGGGCGGGCAGGCCCTGGATGCTGAAGCCCTTGAGGGGTGGTACCTTTGACAGGGAGAGGACATTGTCCCCAGGTGAATGCCAAGGAGACCAGGAATCCTCTCCACCTTGGACTCTGAGGGACAGGGGTGTGAGACAAGCAGCTTGGAGAGGAACAAGGGGTGAGCTAGGTTTCTGCTAAAGCTGCTAAGAAGGGAGCATTTGGAGCAGAATTTGTGGCTTGCGATGGGCTGGGGTCTAGCATGGGTCAGTTGGCCCCACCCAGAGAGCCAGGCACACAGGTGACAGATGGGAGCAGTGCCGGCTGGCGGGGCAGTATTGTAGGAAGGCTCCCTGGGTCTGAACACTTGGAAACTCCACCCCGCCTGCCGCCCCAGATCAGGAAGGTGGAGGTTTCAGCCCCACATCTGGCCCCTAGCAGCAGGAGGGGACCATCAGGGCTTGTGCCCAGCAGGCCCAGAGCTTCCTCCAGGAAAAGCTGACGAGGATGGAGGTGAGGAGGCGGCACTGCCTGTGGCCTGAGGCCAGTGGAGGCTGGGCCAATCCCAGCCTTGCCCAGCCCTCTCACTCCAGAAATCAGAGGCTTGGCGGCCCCCTGGGTGAGGTGAGGGACACATTGGGGCGGGGTGGGGTGGTGGTGGTCTGCAGCCACTGGGTGGGGCCCTGCTCTCTGTTCTGAGCCATTCAGTCCCACATGGGCTTCTGGAGTGCCCGGCCTGTCTGGCCTGTCTGCTCTGAATCCTCTCTGAGCCTGCCGGCTGGAATGAGCTCAGAGCGGTGTTTGGTTTCCATTAGATCAGAGGTGGTGAGCCAAGATAGCCCTGGGTTTGTGTCCTGGTTCCATCTCTGCTACTGACATAATGGGAGACTTTGGGTAAGTCCTTGCCCCTTCGGGGGCCTCGGTTTTTTCATTTATGCGCCAGGCCTGTGACAGACACCATCTCTAAAGCTGGAAGTCATCTGTTCCCAAGACCGAAACCCCTCTTAGCTGGTTTGGATCAAATTACCAATCTAAACTATGAACTGGTAGGTGCAGGCAGGCCCTAGAGTTCCCCAAACATCATGGGTTTTTAGAGGGTGAAGGTATCTCCAGCATCTCTTCAGTCCCAGGGCTCATCCATCATTTGGCAGTGAGGTGGCTTCTCTACCCAGATGTTCCCTCTCACTGCCCCTCCCCCAGGGGGTACTCTGGACCACAAGCCCAGGAAGTGGCTTGTTAAGGCCTCAGGCCACGCCTCCATCCTTCTTATGTGCTCCTCATTCCCTGCCTAAAATGCCAGTAGCAGGCAAGCAAGCTTTCCTTGAGCCAGACATGGATCTCTAAAGACATCGTGCCCTGGGATAGGAGTCTGGGAAGCTATCAACATCGTGCCCTGGGATAGGAGTCTGGGAAGCTATCAGACAGTTAACACCTTATTGAGAAATAATCGGTTTGATCCTTTTTCAAGGGGAAACAGACAGAGGGGAGGGCGTGTCCAGAACCTGGGGGACTAGGTGGGAGGGGCAGGCATTAGAGGGCCACCCCAGGAGACAGTCCAGGAGACAGTCCAGGCTTCGAGAACCTTTCCCCCAGGATCCGCCCACACTTTCCTTTCTGTCTTCAGGGCACCTATTAGGAGAGAACAGCTGGCCCTGTCTCTCCTCCTCTCTTCCTTCCCTGACTCTACGTTGTGGGCTCCCATAGGCCGTGTAGCCTGGTGGGGAGTCGGGGGTGGTGGGGCCCAGCTTTCAGGGTTCTATAGCTGAGCTGCCACGGTAACTGGGGGAAATAAACACTCCGGGGCTCATGGTCCAAATTCTGTGGTGATGTCATCCCCAGCTCTAGCCTGCTAGGTCCTGTGGCTGGCTGCATCCTGGGCGGCCTCAGCTGCTCAAGCCAGAGGATCGACTTCCTTCCCAACCCCCAAGCAGCTTCTCAAGTCGGGGAGAGAGTGGACACAGGGGCTTGGGGCTAGGGTGGTCTGCACCAGGCTCCACACAAGCCTAGCCCCTTGCCCACCCCTAATCTCTCAGTAGCCATTGCCCCCTCCTGGACCCCAGCCATGAAACCGCCCAAGGGGGCCGGGAACTCTGGGTTCAATGGGCAGCCCCCAGAGGAGAAGGTTCAGGTGCCTTCTCGGCAAGAGGTAAAGCAGACCCCTGTGATCATGGCAATGATCAAAGGTGAGAGCAAGCCCCTCCCTGAGCTGGGATTCCTCTTTCTGCTGGGCTGCTGAAGGTGCCCAGCCTTCCAGCCCTGCCTCCTGCAAAGCTCCCGAGGACTGTCCTCCAGGCCCACAGAAGACCTGCAGCTTCAAGCTGAACCTCAGAGGCAGTATTAGCTGCTGGGGATTTTCTGGTGGGGTGGTGGGGGGGTGGTGGTGGGGGAGTGGGAGGGAGCTTGGTATATGATTTTCCAGTTTGGGACAAAAGCTAGGGATTCAAAGGAGCTTTTAGCCCACCCTTAGCTTTCCTCACTTCCCTAAAATCTAACCCTCCACTGAAAGCAAACAAACTAATTCTTACTATGTTGCTAATGACAGATTGTTGGTCTATGTGGGAGGTGGTTTAGTATGTGATTAGATGTTTATGGTTTCTTGGCTGATGGTCTCTGAATTTTCACATTACAGGACTTGTGTGACTTTGAGCATCCTGATTTTTCTAAGTCTCATTTCTCTCATCTGTGAGATGGGAAACACAAAGACTATCAACCTCATGGAGTTGTCAGGAGGCTTAGCTAAAATAATGTGTGTCAATACTTAGTAGGGCTTGGCGCAGAGTAAGTTCTCCGTTAATTGTAAGGATTATCTTTCCTGTTGCTCATTGCCTTTCTAAGATAGATCGCAACATTGCCCTTCCCCAGAGGAAGCCCGATGGTGGGATCTGCGGCTGTGTGAAGTCAGCAGAAGCGAAGATCCCAATGTCCTCCTGGCACCCTGTGTTGGGGGCTTCCCCAGCCTCTGATCCCTCGTGCGGAGGCTGAGGGCTGCCCTGTCCGTCCTCGCAGGTCCGGGCCCGGCTAAGTATCTCCGGCCATCCTGCACGGGCTACTCACACCATGATATCTCCATGTTCCAGGAGCCAGCCTACACTCTGCAAACCAGGCACTCGGAGAAGCGTGAGTGCTCGCCACGCCTGCCATGCCCTCAGGCTCGGGGTTATTATTGTTGGGTGTTTGGGGTGATGGTGAGAGCTAGGGAGCCATTACCTGTAGCCACGGAACCCTGGGAACCCAGGCCTGCCCTGAAGAGGACACCCAGGTAGCTCACTGGGTCCGCAAGGAAGCCAGCAGGGGTGCCCAGGGGACCCACCGCTCCAAAGCCAGCTCTGTGGGGAGCTCCCAGCTGGCCCGCCTCAGGGAGACCCGCAGGCCGATGGCACTTTCCAGCGGGCGGGGTAGAGTTTCCTCTCTGTCTTGTCCTGGGCCGTGGCCCTTCAGCTCTGGCCTCTGTGGGTTCACTTGCCCCAGAAGCTGGGCAGAAATAGCTGGGGGGTGGGGGGAATCTGCTGGGAATGGTGGCCCCCCAAGCCTTCCAGGCAGCTTAGAACCTCTTGCCCAAGGGCAAGAGCAGAAAGCCACAGAAGAGCTCTGGCTGCTGGTCAAGGCCAGCGAGAGGGAAGGGTGGGGAGCCCTGTCGAGGGGTCTGAGATGGAGAGGCCTGCTGGGTCCCTCCCTCGCATGACATGACCTCCTCAGCAGGGGAACCCCCTGTCCAGGACTGGGCCCCTTCTTGGTACTAACAATAGCCACTGTGCCTATTATTACCCCTTGGCACCGCTCCCCGATGGGAGCCAACCACGCTGCTACGCAGCTGTGATTTTCTCTGCTGCTCCAAGCAAGTTCCTGAGACTGGTAGTTCAGTCATTAAAAGCCCCATTTTGCAGATGAGGAAATCAAGGGCTGGGGAACACCCAAGTGTCTAAGGAATCGGAAGGGAACCCTTACTTCTCTACTGGGCAAAGGGGCTCTTCACCCTGAGGCAGTCCAGGCTTACCCTGGGGCGTCCTCTGCGGCTGACTGGGCCTCTCTGGGGCTCTCCTGCAGGGATCATGGACATTTGCAGTCCTGGGCCTTGCCATTTCTTGGATCCCAAAATAACCCGGTTTGGAATGTCCAGCTGCCCACAGGTCCTCATGGAGGAACGCCTCTCTAACCTGCGTAAGATGGGATGGGAGAGGGATGTGGGGGTTGGGAGGATGGGAAATGGGGATCCACCCTTAGGACCTGAGCAGGGACAAAGGGTCATGACTCCCTTTTGCCAGGTGTGTCTTTGGATCCTGGCATCTCCCTGAAAGGTTATATCAAGACACTGATGTCACCATGTCGGTGTCACCATGCTGAGTCTGGAAGCCAATGTTATGCATGCGTGTCAGCAGGCGAGGTTATGATAAAAATGTCATGGGGCTCCCAGGGCATCAGGGATATTGTCATGCTGATGATCACACAGACTGTAGTGATTTCAGGATGTTTTCTGGGTACTGTCATGGGGTTGATAGCAGGAGGCTGACATCCCAAGGGTGACGTTCTGATGACACTTGTGATTTTTATCTTATGATAACAGTGTCAGTCCTGATGTCACTGTGGCCTAAGTCCCTCTCCTGCCCGTAGCCCTATTCGGTGGTGGTATCCCTGCCCGATGACAAAGTGGTTACAGTAACATCACATCAGGCTAACCAAGACCTCTTATACCTCTACCTGGACCCATCAGTTGGACACCTGGAGCTGTGGCCTGGCTCCCACCCTGAGACCTTTCCTCCATTCATCCCCTTTTAGGTGTGAGCCCCAACCCGGCCTCCTGCCATTACTCCTTGGAGAAGACCCACCCACCTGGGGAACGCAGGGCTCCCCAGTATGCTTTTGGCTACCGGTGCCCATACAGAGTGATGGACCCCAATCCAGCCCCCAACCGGTATCAGCTGCCACTCTTGCTGGGTCCCAACAACCCCGTCAGCCGAGCTGCCCCTTGCTATAGTTTGGCCTTGGAACATAAGAACTGGTTCTACAAGGAGGATGTGGCAGGAGGCCCCGGGCCGGCCATGCACGCCCGGCCTGAGCCCTCCGTGTACCAGAACCGTAGCCCTGACTACAGCATGGCCAAGCGATTCGCCTACCCGATGGACCACACACCTCGGCCCGGCCCTGGCTCCCACGATGTCCAGCAGGTCTGGGTGCACAAGCCCCGCACCCCTGCATTCACCATGGGCATCAAGCACTCACCCTACCTATGCCCGCTGGTCATCGACATTCACGATTAAGGCCCCTCCTGGGGCCCTCACCCATCTCTCCCCACAGAAGTTATTTTTATACGTGGAACTGAGCAATTTACCAAGGTTTCAAGTAGTTGAGCTGGTGCCTGCTGTGTCTGGCACACAGAAAGCATTAGATAAACATTTTCACTTATTTCATTTTTTGTTTTGCAAACATGGCTGCTTCCTTTGGGACCTGCCCTGGGTGAGGGGCTGGGATCTGGGAGGCCTTGTAGGGATCCCTTTCTGGGGAAGGTCTGTTCCAGCTCAGCAGGAAAGGCAGCCAGAAGCCCTGGGAAGACTCTGGTCAGCTAGTCCGAACTCTGCCACTAAAGTGCTATGTGGCCTTGGGCAGTTCCTGTCCTCTGGGCCCCTCAGGGATGCCCTTGGGACAGTGAGGGGGGAATGTAGGTCTAGAGCATGTCCAAGTTCCCTCCAGCTCCGCAACGGTGAGACTCTGGTCCCTGACAGGGGTCACCATGCGATAGAGGAGCAGGACAGAGGAGGGAGGGGTCGTCTGGTTGGGGATGAGGGCCGACAGGTTCTTTCCTGGCAGAGGGACGCAAGAGGACAAGTGGAGATGCTGTGTAGTGGGTGTGGGGGGTGTTCTTGGTGTCGGTAAAGATGAGAACAATGACAAGCATGTGGGACCAAAGTGTGCAGGGCAGGACCCCGGGGCAAGTTCTGAGGGCAGGAGCCGGGCTGCAGGAGGCCCTCCAATTAGAAGACCAGGTCGTGGGCACTTGGAGGGCATTCTGGCTTTGTCCTTAGCATGACAGGGCTAGATAAGATGTGTGATTTTCGGGATTCTTTGGGCAGTGAGAGAGAGTTGGACAGAATGGGCAGAGCCTGGAGGCCGCAGTCAGCCTAGGAGGAAGCCAAGGGGCCAAGTGGACAGCTGGGAGAAGGGTCTGCTTGCCCAATGCTGTCTTTGGAGAGTCGCTTGCCTGTCCCAGACTCACCAGAAGAGGAGAGGAGGAGCCGCACAGCAGCCAGGAGGGGGCAGTGTTGCCTTACTCATGAGTCCAAACCTGGCCCACCTGCCCACCAGGCAGGCCCCTTCCAGCTTTGTGCCAGGTGCCTGCTCTTCTGCTGGTCTCTGGGGAGGCTGGGGTCGAGTTGGAGCAATATTCAGGTTTTTTTTTTAATTTTTTAAAAGATTTTATTTATTTATTTGACAGAGAGACCACCAGTAGGCAGAGAGGCAGGCAGAGAGAGAGGGGGAACAGGCTTCCTGCTGAGCAGAGAGCCCAATGTGGGGCTCGATCTCAGGACCCTGAGATCATGACCTGAGCCAAAGGCAGAGGCTTAACCCACTGAGCCACCCAGGTGCCCCCAATATTCAGGTAATAACTGAAAATGAAAATTGAAGAACTTCGGATAGAAAGAATCAGAGAATATTTTTGGAATATTAAAACAACAGCCCCAACACTGAGTATGTTTAAAAGGGGCTGGTAGGGGGGCGCCTGGGTGGCTCAGTGGGTTAAGCCGCTGCCTTCGGCTCAGGTCATGATCTCAGGGTCCTGGGATCGAGTCCCGCATCGGGCTCTCTGCTCAGCAGGGGGCCTGCTTCCCTCTCTCTCTCTCTCTGCCTGCCTCTCCATCTACTTGTGATTTCTCTCTGTCAAATAAATAAATAAAATCTTTAAAAAAAAAAAAGGGGGGGCTGGTAGGAAAGCCCACCGGGATCATACCTGACTCTGGGCCTGGATTTCCCCTCCCCGCACAGCGCTAGCCCCCCAGACCCAAGGTACTGTGTCTGTCCTGTCCTCCCACTCCTCAGCGAGGCTGGTCTGGGCAGGCTCGGGAGAGCCAGTGAGCTTGGGGACCCATCTGTCTTGCAGCAGATTAGAAAGATGTCATTTTGCCGACAATGCCATTTATCACAGCAGCTGCAAAAATTAGGGATGCTTGGCTGAAAGTACTGGGTGTGGGGGGGCTGGCAGGTGGCAGCGGCTGCTGCTCTCCTGCGTCACCAGGTCGGGGAAGCTACAGGCCAACCTCTGAACAGGGCTTTTCGGATTTAGTGCCTGCCCCGTTCCGCGGCCCTCCACTGGGCAAATGAAGAAACTAAGGTCCAGAGCCAGGGAAATAATGAATGGCCTGTCTCTAAATAAAGGTCTAGGTTCAAGTGTGTGCCCAGGGTCTGGGGCTCCATGTGGGACCAGGCCCAGGGTTCAGCGTGCGGCTAGGTTTGGGTCAGTCTGTGACTAGAGTCAGGGCTCAGTCTGGGACAGACCCTCAACCTGACAGGTTCCAGCTGCCACCAGATATGGGTAGGGACCGGATATTAGCCCCAAAGCTAGAACTAAGCCTTGCTTTGTGATCCCAAGGGAAGGAGAGGAGGCTGGAGGACTCAAAATGAGTCTTTGGGGGATGAAGATGTTTGGAAGAGAGATGGCCCAGCCAAGAAGGGGATGCAGCCTCTGGGGAAGATGAATGGGACTTCCCTTGTGCCTCTGCCCACAGAATGACAGGGTCATTTAGCTTGGGATTGACCTTTTGACAAAGCAGGGCCCCTCTCTCTCGGCTTTGTTGCCTGTGTGGTGGTGACCGGGTAGGGGACCTGCAGAAGGGTGGTGGGCTGGGCCTCCCACGCCTGGCTGAGTGCTGACCCCACTCTTTCTGACTCAGAGCGGGGCGTGGCACCATTGACCGGAGGAAGCCCTGGTCTGAATTCTCCGAGGACTTAAAACTGTGCCCTCAGGTGCATTCAGTAGATATCTGATGTGCTCCTGCCCTAAGGCAGGCTCTGGCTGCACGCCTGGGCATACCAGAAGACTGTGGAGACCCATTAGTGTCCCCCAGGTGTTCAGAGAGTGGCTCGGTGGGAGGATGAGAAGCCCCTCTCGCCAGCCATGGGCAGACACTGGAGGGTCGCTGACAGTCAGTGACTGGCAGGGTGTGCCTACCAGAGCTTCCTCCCTTCCTTCCAGGGGCAGGGAGAAGCCTGGGCTCCACCGGTCATTGCTGCCAGGGTGTGGTGGCAAAACTGCGGTCACACGACTCTCCCAGACATGGGCTGGGGGGGGAGGTCTGGTTCTCTGTTACTCTCTTGTTGCTGGAGAGACCCTGAGTGCCAGTTGTTGCTCTGACTCCCAGGAGCTGGGAGGATGGTGGGTGGCCCGGGGCCAAGAGCAAGAGGAGCCCTGTCTGAGAGAGACACGAGCCATTGTACACAGGCGCACAGGCAGGGCTTGTGCAGAAACCCACACCCCTTACCCACACATACACGGTGATAAGACACAGGTACTCCGTCCAGTACCGGCTCACATGCGCATGCGCCCCTAGGCATGCCCCTTACTGTCCCCGTGTATACCCCGGATACCAGACCCACCCAAACACAGGCTTTATACTGTGCTCACATGGAAGACAGACACACATGCACTCATGACACACACACACACACACACCCATGACACACACTACGTTGCGTTTTCCTGCCACACCGCCTCTCCAGGTGACTATCGCCGAAGGCCCCTCAGGCTCCCTTGTGCCCCCTCTGCCCTGGAGAAGTCAACAGGAATACGCCCCCTCCTCTGGGCACCCCCATGCACTGGTGCAGGTGGGGGTGGGCTGGGCTGTAGAGGGGAGGCTGGGATGGTCTCCATGTTCAGGAAGGAGCTGGGTGGGGAGCTGGGGGCCAGCCATCCAGTCTGGATCAGGACATTCTGCCTCTGGGTGGGGTGTGTTTGGTTGTGAGCCCTCGTCGATGAAGACAAGCCAGGTCCCCTCTCCCTGCCTTCGGCACTCAGAGATGCCCACTCTGGGGGCCACCCAAGGACAGGAGGCCTGGGATAGGCACTCCAGCCCCCTGACAATCCTGTTCCTGGCTCTCAGGGTGCGGGTGGGTCGGGCTGGAGAGCCTATCCCCTGGATTCCTGGTGTGGGTCAGGAGCTACAACTCCAAGCTCAGTGGAGGCACAGTGGGTGCCGGGTCCTGCTCCTTCTGTCCAGCTCTCCCCACCTGGCTCTTCCCCCTCTTAGGCTTTCCCGCCTCCCTCTGACTCCCCTTTCTCTTTTCTCGCTCTCCCTCCTGCTCTCCCAGTCCCTCGGCCCTGTTTATCCTCAACAATAAAGACCGACATTTTCAATTACCCCCCAAACACCGGAGGGAGGATTGTGTGCACATGCGTGGCCTGTGGGTGAGAGTGGGTGCAGGCCATGTCCTTTGTTTGCTTTTTCTCTTGGAGCCCTCATTTTTTCCTGGGAGAGGGGAAGCACGGTTCCCTTCGGGGGAGGAAGGGAGACAAAAGAGAGAAATACAAAACAGTCACCCTTGTCTTGTAAACACAATATATAGTGCAGAGCAGTCTAGCAGGAGAGAGGGACTGAGGGAGAGGTAGGGGAGGAGAAAAGGGGCCTGGGAGCCAAGAGAGAGCAGCCGCCACTACCTTGGGGTGTGGGCATGCCGTGACCAGTCAGGCCTGTGAGGGGTGGAGAAGAATGAAAATGTTGACCTGGGAGTGTGGGAGGCACCCCGGGACAAAGACCCTTAGACTGGGGAGGGGGGCAGGCAGGAGGGTCCTCCAGGCAGTGATTCTCATCTGAAGGTCCACCACCTGTGCCAGGCTCTGGGACACGGAGAGGGGTAAGATAGACATGTGGCTGCTCCTTGGGGAGAGGCGGTGTGTGAAATCTATCTGCAACAAAGCAGTTCAGCACTCAGAAGCTGAGAGCCGGAGAGTGTGGCTGATCTGCCCAGGAATGCACAGCGGGGCTGGGAGTACCAGGATTCCAGCCCAAGTCTGTCCCTTCACACAGCCTCCTCAGGGGGCTGGCGGCTGGGAAAGACGGTTGGAGACTTGGTTCTGCCATGATTGCTGTGTGACCTAGAATAAGTCCTCCTCTCTCTGGACCTCAGTTTCCCCATCTGAAAAATGCAGAGAACTCTGGCTGCTCTGTGGGGCTGGGGGAAGGATCAAATGTTTTGTTGTGGGTGGTTATCTAGCCCTAGTTCCCCGGTGTGGAGGGGAAGAGAACTCCGGGTCCTGGGAGTGGGCCTGGCCGGCAGTAGCTGCGGCCTCAGCAGCAGGAAGGGGGCGGGACCCCAGCTTTACTCCCTGCTGCCTCCCAGTGGCAAAATTTGGGTACTGCAGGGGATGGGCTTGCAAATGCCTCTAGGGAGTGTCCTCTGGTCTTTTCTGGCCCAGTTTGCAGATGCCTAGAGAGAGGAGGGGCTTGGCCTCAGGTCACCCAGGGAAGAAGCTTGGGTTGTTATTGGCTTTCAGGACAGAGTGCTTCCCCTCAGCCCCGTCGTGCTCAGGAAGCCCCCAAGTGACCTTACGGCAAGAGTAGTGGAGCTCTGAATCCTCAGCTTGAAGCTACCTCCTTCACAGAGCTTTACAGGATTTCTTCCAGCAGGAAGTGGCCTCACTCCCATCCTGTGGCCCTATATACATCTTCTCCTTGTTCTTCCTGCTCTACCTACCCTAAATGGCTCCCTCTTCTCCTAGCAAAGCAGGCAGTGGGAACCCTGAAGTCATCAGGGATGTTGGAAGGCCATTTTCACCACCTAGGAAGCATCTGCTTGGGGCCCAGCTCTGTCCTGGGACTTTTCTGGCATCATGTCACTTGAACCTCATAATAACCCCATAAAGTTGGGATTACTTTTGAGTCCATTTTTCAGGTAAGGAAGCCCAGAGAAGTTGTGACTTTTAGATACAAAGTGGTAGAGGGCAGATTAAAACCCAAGTCCACCCATTCTCTAGAGAGGAGCCCTTATTTGGAGATGAAAGTATTCCCACAGCACCACGAAAATTCAGCTATGACCACACACTGAAATGACCAGTCCAGGGTGTTGGGGGCTCAGGTCTCAGCCACCGCACTGTTGCTGCTATGTGACTTTGGGCAAGGTCCATCCCTCTCTGGACCTCTGGCTCACCTGAAACATGCACACACATGCTAGATTTCTTCTGAGACCCATTCTGGAGTTCGGCCTGTCCAGCCTTGGGGCCCTGGAATGGTTCTATCTTGAAGGGCATGGGGAAGGGTTGGGTAAGTGGTAGGTCTGGGCAGGCGGAGCTCTGGGGAGACAGGCCTCCCAGGTGCGTGTACTTCTTGGCAGTCAGTGTGTGGAGGTGGGTCATGAGAGGCTGTGGGCTGTAAGAGCAGGAGAGGGGTCCAGATCTGGGCTAGGTCTGGCGTGATGGACTGGCCCTTGCATCTGGGAGCCTTTCCCTCTGCTGCCTGCCACAGAGGGAAGCTTGTCTTGGCAGGAAACAGCCTCATCAATCAGAGGCAATGGGGGGCTGACGGGCGGCCCCTCCCCACTGGCCAGGCTTGAGGCGGACTCATAAATCCCACTCCAGCCTGGGCTGTAAATTCCTGTGATTCACACCGGGCCTCTTGGAGGACAGAGACATTTGGGGTGTGGGACAGGCTGTTCTTCCCTGGGCAGAACAGGTGGAGTACCTTGATCACTGGCCTGGGGGGCGGGTGCAGATAGCCCCTCCTCAGGCTCCACATGATGTGTGGCTGCTGAACCCCTCAGGACACCCCAGGCCCAGCCTGAGTCATCTCTGCTCAGACCCTGGCTACCTTCTGCTTTTCATCCAGGCCATTCCCGTGCCCTTACCTGATCTGTCCTGAATCACCCTAGTTGTCATATGCGTGGACAGACGCCCTGTGTCCTCTGAGAGCTCATGGGGACCTGTGGCCAGGAGAGACCATCCCACGTACCCCATAGCAGCTTCTCCTGTGGCTCCGGGTGATGGTCTGTTGCGGTCATGATGAGGATAAATGTGGAAACCAGGCATCAGTCTGTGTATTTCTTATTCTAAGGGGTCTGGGACCTTGAACCCACTGCCTCTCAGAGACAGTAGTCTCTCACAGACCCTCTGACCCAGGACTGCAGTCATCTGCTAGCTCCTCCCGGGACGTTGGTCACACCCAAATGCCAGTCTTTACTTTCATTTACGCAACATTTCTCGTTAAACTGGCTTGCTTTTAAAATGTATGTATGTGTTTTAGCCTTGTCTTTGGCAATATTTGTGAAATCAGAGGTCCGATGTGCTAGTTAAATACACATATACACACATATGTGAGAATGTACACATGAAAATACATAATGAAAATAGCAGATGCACATTTCTACGTACTACCTAAAATAGTTCCGTGTCTCACCAATGGTGCACATGCTATTCTTTGAGAAAAGTAGCTCTAGTCCTTTTCTATTTTTCAGACGAGGAAACCAAGATCCAGAGAGGTATAGGAACTTGCCCAAGGTCACATAGCATTGGGATTGTCATCCAGCCCACTTGACTCCCAGCCTAGGGCTCAATTTTCAGAACCGTGCTTGTTGTTTGCGGAGGAAATGACTGGTCAGGGTGTGTAGGCCTTTGCTTCCACAGAAGCACATTTGCATTTCCAGAGACCTTTTGGAGACCACATCTCTGAACAGAGATGTGGAAAGGTGGGCTTTCCAGGAGCGGGCTGATGGGCAGGCGGGCTGTCATCCTGGGTACCCTCACGGGACCAGGTACTGGCCAAGTACTGGCTCCCCTCTCTGTCTGCCTCTCTTCTTGGTGCCCAGGGCTCCTGCAGTGTCTTCAGGACTGGGGAGGAGGTGGAGAACGGGGTCCCTGGGGAGGGCGAGAGCAGGGCCCTGGCAGCAGCCCTTCCCCGGGGAGCTGCTTACTCAGGCGATAATTAGTGGAACCAGCTCCTGAGCCTACAAGGAAGGTGGCCTCATTAGCAAGTGACTTCCCAGGTACCACCTCCCCCTTCCTGCCTTCGGGCTTCTGCCACCCATCCTGCCACCACCACCACCATCGTCATCACCTCGGAGACGCAGCTCAACCGCTCTTGCTGGGAACAAGGCTGTGGGCCCCCTGGGGAGACAGGAGGGAGCTGTGTGCAGGTATATGGTGTGTGCACACACACCTGCACTCGTGTACACACGAAGCACACAGACACTGTCGTCCAGCAGTGCACACGTGCCGTTAGACGCATGCGTAGGTGTACGCCACGCACACATGCACGCAGAACACAGAGATGTGCATGTCTATATCCAGACAGGCCGGCTGGGGAACGCAGGCCATCCGGACCCATCATAGAGCACACGGCTTCGAGAGAGACGAGTACACACAGAGGCAGACTTCGGTGCCAGAGACACGCAGCGTGCACGTGCCGATGCCCATCCAGGACCCACTCACCCACACCGAGACGCTCGTGTGTGTGTGCACAGGCGTGTCCTGACACGTGTGTCTAGACCCAGGAGTGCATGTGGGGCAGCACGCAGCCCTGGACACGGCGATGAACCAGCAGAGCAGAACTACAGAACACACGAGGGGAGACGACAGGCTCCTGCGTAGATGCCGTCGTGTGCAGGAATGCCCACCTGCACATATGCGTGCAACAGAGCACGCGAGTGTGATGTTTTTCGTGGAATCTAACAAGGCCCGCAGTGCTGGGGCTGCCTCAGTCCCGGGGGAAGTGAGGAGGCGGGAGATGAGGACACCGTGGTTCTTACCGTTCCTGACAAAAAGAGAAGGAGGAGAAGGGGGAGAGAGGACTGGGTGGATGGAGAGAGAGACCGGGAGACACAGAGCGGGAAAGGGAGGGAGAGAAGAAAAGGGACAGCCGGGGAGGTGAAGTTGGAGTGGGAGCAGGGTCAAGAATCTCTCAGAGCCCAGGCTTTAACCCTTTCAGCTCAGGGCAGGCCCAGGGACCCCATCACTCAGCCCCAACCACAAAACCGGATGGGCCCTTCAAGGTTAGTTGGACCAATGCAGAAATCTCCTTGCAGGGCCCCCTGCACAGCTCTGGGGATGGGGGGCTCACCCCATGTCCCACTGGCTTCTGCTGAGTGGAGATCTGCTCCCGGAACCTCCTGACTTTGGCCCCACCTGTGCTCTGTGGGTCCCCGGCTCGGGGGGCTGAGCTCTGTGGGGGCTTTCCTTTCTTAGGGCCAGCATGGGGGGAGTGGCGACCCCATAAGGGGGCCCCTCCTGGACACCAGAACAACCTCGCCCACCCCACCCCTGATCTCAGCCCCAAGGACAAAGTCAGGGACACGGGGTGGACAAAGATGGGAACTTTGAGGGCCAGAGGGGATATGAGACAGGAGAGGGGAGTTGGCGCACGAGAGTGAGATAGAGACATAGGGACCAGGGGTGAAAGAGAATAGACATGAGAGACTGAGACTTAGCCCGCGAGAGCCGAGAGCTGGACAGGCCCAGAGACCCAGAAAGGAATTTAGAGGTCAGAGCCAGGGTGAGGGAGACCTTCAGCAAAGGCATACAAAGAAAGATGTGGAGATGGGGAGAGATAGCCCAACTCTGCTGCTTTCCTTGGTCAGGAGGGAGTCACCCCACATGGGGATGGGGAGAGAAGACAACTGGCCTGAAGAAGATGCTGTGTGACCCTGCCCTGACCCCCCAACCTCTCTGAGCCTAGGCTCTTTGTCTGTAAAGTGGAGGTGGAGGGCGTGGGGACTCACCCTGTCTCTGAGTTGGTCCTGAGGCTCCAAGGGGAGGCTGGCGGGGCCCTTTGCTCCCTCCACTTTCCCCCAGGGCTTTGGAGACAGGGGCTTTGCAGGGGGATGCCTCCGGGTCCAGGCTCCACTTGGAAGCCCCCAAATTGGCAAACCAGGTGGAAGAGGAACGTCTCCGTGGGGCTGGTGTCTTGTGCGGCAACCACGCAGCGCTGAGTGATGGAGCGTTTGCCCTGAATATTGAAAATGCATAAATATCCATTTTCAGGCACCAAGGTGGATATAAATACAAAGGAGGAGGGTGTACAGCCCTTGGCAGTAATTTACCAGCTCCACTAGTCCCGGTGGCACGGGCACTTACGTTTGGCCATCAGGAGCCTTTCCGAGATGGCTTTATGACCGCCGGCTGCCACCTGGGTCCCCTCTCGTGGAGAAATGGCTCTTCGGGGGATGGCTGCCTGTGGTGGGGGAGGGGCCAGGCAGGGATGGTCATTCCTGAGCCTGCTCCATCCTAGGCCTTCGAGGCTTCTCCCGCCTTCCCCTTTTCCAGAACCTTTTGACTCAGGAGGGAGGGAGTGCACACATTTGTGTCAGGCCAGGTGCCCAACCAGCCCTGGTGAACTAGATGGAATCACAGGAGCTCCAGCTTCCCGACTGGGAAACAGAGAAGCCACCCGAGGTCCGGCCCGCAGGAGCTCACTCGAGGGGGGAAGTGAGGCCCAGGGAGAAGAGTCACAGGGCCAGGGGTGTCCTCTGCATGTCCGGCCTCAGCCCAGCATGTCCGTGGCCTCAGCCTGGAGGCTAAGCCTCGGGGTGTTGGCATCAGGTTGGATCGCGGAGGCCATGATTCTCAGGCCTGTCCCTCGCTCTGTGCTAGCAGATCGGGCCCCTACCCGGTGGGCTGGCACATGGAGGCCCTGAGGCCTTGGCCTGTCTCTCCAGAGCTGGAGCATGGACTCAGGGTACCCTGGTCCCCGTGGCCTGGACTCCTGACAGGTGTCTTTTCCTGTGCGCTGGGATGTAGGGCCCAGGGCTGTGTTCAGAGACCCCATTCCCACAGCAGAGAAAGTGTTCTTTATGCCATGGTCCTTCTAGGGTCCCAGAGGGGTGAGTTTGGGCTTCCCTTCCCCAAGCTCGGCAGTCACCTGGGCTATCTGGGGACCCTTGGCACTGTGTCAGCATCAGGAACACGCCAGGCACAGTGGCCCAGGGCCTGGACACCCGTGCAGGGGTGGCGGTGAGGCCAGGGGGAACCAGACGGTGGGCGGGGTGTTGCAGAAGGAGGGCTTCGGCAGAGCCCGGGGCTATAGAACCATTCTTTCTGTCCTTGTCTGCTCATTTTCGTCTCCTACATCTCCACCAAGGCACGACCTCTGTGTCCTGGTGGGTCTGGACACAGGCTCTTGGCTTCTGCCTCTGTCCTGAACTGATGACCTCACGTGGAAGTTCTCAGGTCAAATTACTTAATGGGACAGTCTGGCCTGAGTCATTTCTCACCAGGCCAGAGATCAGTGAATGTCCTCTGGAGTCAGATATTCCAGGGTGACCCAGACAGAGCCACGGGGCCTGGGAGGGGACAGCAAAGTAGTGGCTGACATCAGGAGCCTCTTCGTCTCTTAGAAGCCACACTCACCCTCTGTCCTCTCCAGGCCCCAGCGATGCCAGCCATATGCCAAGCACCGGGCTGGGCTTATGGGGGAAACAGATGAACAGGCTCAGTCTCTGCTCTCAGGGACTTAAAGTCTCATGGGGGAGATAGTATGTGCACAGATAGCCCCAGGGAGGGATACAAGAAGCTTGGGCGCACAGAAGAAGGTGAATTAGCTCTGACTGAGGCATGGGGGAATGCTTCATGGAGAGGGGATATTTGATCTGAACCACAGGTAGGATTTTAGCATGCGGTTCTGGGGTTGCTGGAAACATCCTGTGTGTGTGGACACAGATGGCATGTATTGGCTCTGTGTGCCGGTGGGGACAGCTGAGTCCCAAGCAGAATAACTAGGTCGGTAAGAGAGCCCAGAGCAATGGGAATGCACCAAAAACTGGGCAGGGCCAGCCCCCGAAGGGCCTGTGTGTCTGGCTGAGGATATGGGGTGTGACTGTGGGTCCCCATGAGAATAGAAAGTCCTAGAGGGAGGTGGGCAGTCGGGGGGTGGGGGAGAGTGTTGGGAAGGCCTGTTTGGCTGAGCGGCTCCGTTTGTCTGGAGGTAGATATGGTCAGCCAGCCGGCCCTCCTGCTGGGATCCCAGGGCCAGAATTTAGAGCTGGGCAGGCACACAGCCCTCTCCAGCCCAATGCCCCTGGCTGCAGCCTGATGTCAGGGCTAAAATTAGTCTTGTGGCTGTGGGGGCAGCAGGAGAGATAGTCATGGGAATTGCCCCCACCTTTCCTCCCAGAGGTAGTGACCAAGGGCTACTGAAAGTCAACAGACACAGGCTGGGACCCAGAGTGATGTTGGGGTTCACTGCAGCAGCAAGAACTCAGACCAACCTCCTAACTTGGCTTCTGGGAACAGGAGCCTTGGGGGGCAGGAGGAGGGAGGGCCCTGCCTTTCTCTCCTGGCCACCCATTGGCCACTGTCAGCTGCCTGGGGGAAGCGGGGATGGGGGTCTGAACTCCTGGGGCCCACAGGGCACGGATCAGGCCAGCAGCCCCTCCCAACCTGCTCCTCCCACCTCCTCTCTGCTTGCCCAGGTGCTCTGCAGCTTCTCTCCCATGGTTGCCATGGGAACCACAGGTGGCTTAAGTTTGCCCGAGCACGGCTCCCTTCTGAGATGGGCAGTGGGGAAGGGTACCCCAAGGGAAGCCTCTGTCTGGACTCTGTCCATCTAGCCCATCTCTGGGCCCCGTCCTCACCTCCTTCCTTCCCTGTTCTCCCGCCAGTCTTCCAGCCACCGAGTCCTGATGATTTGTTCCACTTCCAAAATATCCTTAGGACGTGGCCACTTGGCAGCACCTTTCCTCCCTTGGCCTGGTCCTCCTCCTTTGGTCAGCTCTCTGAGTAGTGAGCACTTACCTTTCCATTCCCCATGTCCTTCCAGGCCTAACAGCCTTTGGTGGCTCCCACTGCCCTCAAGACAAAGCCAGTCTCTTGACCAGCACCTTCTGGTCTGGCTTCCCCTTGGCCATGCTCCCCACCCCCATGCTCGTGCTACTGCCAAAACGTGATGTTGGATCGTAAGTACCTTTGCACCATTAGTGGGTATGTGTTAAAAATGAGTGCCACGGGGAAATAGTTTGAGAAACGCCGCATATGCCTCCCATCCTGGAAACTCACGAGGCACTCTGTGTCATGTTACAGGCTTGGGCAAGGCCTGCGCTGACGTCTGTTTGGCTTTGTTGAACCCAGAGATTCCCAGAGTGTTTGCCCATAAATAAGGAACATCCAGGAACAGCTCTCAGAGCTCATTTCCCTGGAGAACTATTTGCAAAATGCTGTTTGGGCCCCTGCGCGGGACCCCGCCCTTTGGGATCTGGGGTCCTGAGGCTGCCCCCTGCCCCTGCAGGGGCCTTTCCGGCTGGGACATCGTGGTCTGGGGCAGAGCAGGTGCTGGAGAGCCAGACCCTCTCTGGGCACCACTCCATCTCCCAGCTGGTGTGTCCGGCGGGGTTCCTGGCTGTGTTCTGTTCAAGCCACACAACATTCTTTTCAAAATTTGACCTACGTGCCAACATTCAAAACCTGGGAGAGTCCACAGCAGATTCTGAATCTTCACGTGGCCTAAGACCTACCAACGCAGGGTGCAACTGGAGATCGGTGCCGACTGTTTAAGCACTACTGAACCCCTGAAAACAGTGCGTCTCTGCCCGGGTCGGGGGGAGTGTGGGGCTCCTCTTCCCGGGGTCGGTATACCCCACCCAGTGTCCTTCTGTGCAGAGCTGAGGCAGGTGCGGCTCCCCCAGCGTCCCCCACACCTCATGAAGCACCAGGGGCATCAGGCAAATCTAAACCATCAAGTCAGCCAGTCCAGCCCACTCTCTGCCCCCAGGTCCCCTCGCCGTGGGTCCCCCCCATCCCCGGCAGCTTCCTCTCACGTCACTGGCCTGTGGGCTCCGTGGAGGAGGAGACGCGAGGTAGCTGCTCGGATCATTCGGGTAATCGGAGCGTGCTGAGTGCGAGAATCACTCCCCACAAGAGCTAAAAGCTGAGAACAGTGTGGGACCGACAGCGCTGGCACTTCTGAGACAGCTTGCTGCTGCAGAGAGCCTGCTAAAAATAGCCCGCTCTCGCCTGACACAGGAACCCTGGGAAACCCTGCCTGCACCGCCGGCGGGTGCCCAGAGGTGGGCTGGGGCTGGGGAGGCTGGCAAGGGCCAGCTTGTGGGGGGCTTTTCCCCTTGGCGTGGGAACTCTGCAGGGAAACAGAGCTCTGAATTGATGACCCAGAGGGGCCCCCCCCTACCCTCACACCATTGGGATGAGCGATGAATCCCCCTCTCAGGCTGGGAACAGGCACCAGAACAGGCTTCTGTCCTAGGAGGGCTAGGGGGGGATCATTAGGGGACTCTCCTGCCCAGCTGCGCATTCATGGTCTACAGTCCCCCAACCCTCATCGGGCTACCTGACTCCAGCCATCTCCTGCTTTGCCTGAACATGTCCTGTTCTCGGCCCCACTTCTCAGCCTATTCAAGCTTTCCCTACCTTGGGGTCTGCTCATGAAGTTCTTCCCTCCTCCAGAAAACCTCTCTGATTCTTTTGTTCAAAGTACCAGCCACTCATCTAAGCTGTCCCCCGACCCACACTGTCCAGAGCTGGGGGTTGGGGGGGCTTCCCTTCCCCCAGAGCTGTCCTGGATGTTCTGAGGCCTTGAGCAAACTCCTGTCTCTCTCTGGGCCTCCAGGGAGTCAAGGTCTGGAGCAGGCTGTGGGAGGCCCAGCTGGCTGGAGCCCTCTGTATATCTTTGTGGAATGTCCACATCACCAGACCTCACAGGAAATCCTGGGCATGACCTCTAGTCCAGTCCTGTTCCCAATGCCTGGCCATCCAGCTTCTACTCACAGGTCTCCTTGGGAGGGGCCCTCACTACCTCCTGAGCCTACCCCACCCTGTTGGCGGCTTCTCCCCAGGGTCCTGCCTCTGCCACGAGCTCCTTGGGGGAAGGGTTATGGTCTGGTTGCGGGGCTCACACAGTCCTGCGAGGAGGCAGGGTAGACCCAGAGGAGGCCTTGGAGGACAACCCATGAAGTAGAGACCAATCCATGCTGGGGCAGGACTGCAGGGAGGAGAGATGGGGAAACTGAGGCCAGAGGGGCTGGGTCCCACCCAAGGTTGCCAATGTGATGTTTTTCCTCAGGCTGGATGGAGCTGAGGGCATTGGTGGAGGAGAGGCCAGGGAGAAAATGGGATTTAGTCTTTGAGGATGGTGGGTCCTTGCTCCTGTGAGGGGTCAGCCAGGCTGGGCCAGCCTCAGCAGGGGTGCCTGGGGAGCCTTGGAGTGGCTGGGGTGCTGGTGGGTGAGAAGGCTTCCCTCCACAAAGCTTGTTCCTGAGATGTCCCTGGTACCAAACTGTCTTCCCTGGTGTGGTCAGAGATGACAACGAGGGACCAGGATTTCCCACTGTTCCTACAATGAGGGGCGTGGGAAGGGCTGTGAACACAGAGGGCCACACATCCAGGCTGCCCAGCACTGTCTGCAGGGCCTGGGAGAAGCCTTCCATACCTGAGCCTCCGAGGGCCTGACTTGCCCATGTAAGCAGCACGTTCAGTATTGGGCCAGACCCGTCCAGATGAGTGGCTGACATTCTGGAGATGCAAATCTGACTAACCCAGCAATCTTCTGCAATTTGCTTACCTTCCCTTGGCCTCAGTCCCTAGATCTGTAAAATGGAGATGATAACTGTTAAAAAGAAATCCAGAGGCCCAAAATGGCTTCACAAAGGTTAAGGCCCCAAGTCAGTAAACCAAGACTTACTACCTAACCTAATTGTAGTTTGAACGCCCTAGGCATGCACCTGTAGCCAGTCCACATTTTCTGGTCGGCATTAGGACATTTACTGATCTGCTCCTTCCCTTCTGCTTGGGAGGGCCACCTTGCCTAAAACAACGGATTCTCTGCTAATATTTTCCTTTTTTCTGCTCCCTGGGTCACTTTCCTGTAGCCCTTCAGAGTCCCCTCTACTTGCTAGACGGGATGCTTCCTGATTCATAAATCGATAAAGCCAATTAGATCTTTCAAATTTACTCTGTTGAATTTTTATGACTTAACACAATAGAATGTTTTTCCTAGGGCTGTTGTGAGGATGTGTGTGTGTGTGTGTGTGTGTGTGCGTATATAGCTCAGAGCCTGAAGTATAGTATTATATAAATGTTAATTATAATTATATTATCACCGGGTCACAGACTCTTTTGAGAACCCAATAAAACATATAGACCCCTTTTCAAAAGAAAGCTGTACCCACGACTTGGTACACAATTTCTAGGGTTCTGAACTCCCTGAAATTCGCATATATAAGAACATGACTGAATCTAACATGCTTTTTCCTTTCTTTTTTTTTTTTTTCCCAGTTGCAAATCTTTATGGTCGAATTAATGTATGCAAATAGTCGTAAAAGTCCAAAGATAAACGGCTGTCCTCTACCTCTCCCCCACCTCTGAGCCCAGTCTCCTCCACAGGCCACAATCCCACAAACCCACAGCTGTCCCCCCTGATATTTCTCTCTCTCTCCATGCCGGACCTCCCCCTTGCTCCCCACAGTGTTGGGAGCAGAGTCGGGGGCTGTGGAGCTAGGCTCCGTCCCTCTGACTCATGACCAAGTTCTCCATTCCACCTTGCCAGTGGCCCTCAGGGCTGCCCAGTGCCTCCAACACCTCTTCCTGCCATCCCCACCCCACCCCCTGCCCCCTTTGTCCCTCACTGGTCACCACAGCACCTTCCCAGTTGCAAACACCACTGCACCCTCTCTTCCTTAAAGCTCCCTGGTGGCTCTCATTGAAGGCGATGATTCTAGTATCAAGGTCAAGGAGGCTGAGTTATGTAAGATTCATCATGCCCGGGGTACAGAAAAAACAGAGTTCTTCGTGGTAAATATGACACCATCAAAGGGGGCCTGGGGTGGGTCCGGGAGCCTGGGGTGGTCCGGGGGCCTGGGGTGGTCCAGGGGCCTATGGGGTCCCCTGGCCCAGCCAGGCCTGCCGGAGCCACTGGGGTGGGGATGAGGTGGGGGAGGACGAGATGTCTGCGATGAAACCATTTCATGCAAATGTATTGAAATGAGGCTTTGGGGCAGGTTTGACAAGCTGCCGGGAACAAAGGCTCTGGGACTCTCCGGTCTCCCACTTTCCCAACCAGCTGTCTTGAATGACAGCTTAGGGGGAATTGCTGAAGGAGGGGCTGTCGGGAATGGAATCTCAGGCCCTGGACCCGGGGAATTAGGAAAAGAAACCACGTCTCTGAGCTCCTCCCATCCTTCTTTCCACACTTTGGTTACACTGTGTACATTGCCTACAGAATGAGAAGCAAGGTGCGGTGGCTGGGTTTCCAGCTCATATCTAAATGACAGTCCCTTTTCCCCCTTTATTATTATTAATTATTACTATTATTATCTTTAAAGATTTTGTTTATTTGACACAGAGAGAGAGATCACAAGTAGGCAGAGAAAGGGGGAAACAGGCTCCACACAGAGCAGAGAGCCCGATGTGGGGCTCGATCCCAGGATCCTGAGACCATGACTCAAGCGGAAGGCAGAGGCTCAACCCACTGAGCCACCCAGGTGCCCTATTATTATTAATTATTATTTTTAAGTAGGCTCCATGCCCAGCGTGGAGCCCAGCACGGAGCCCAACGAAGGGCTTCAGCTCAAAACCCTGAGATCAAGACCTGAGCTGAGATCAAGAGTCGGATACTTAACCGACTGAGCCACCCAGGCGACACCGTTTTCCCTTTCAAATGAACCCCAGGAACACAGAACTGGGTTAATCACAACACTGCCTATGACCCACCCGCATTATTGGCCCATGCAGGGCCACTTTAATTAATTAATTTTTCTGTTTATGGTGCTATATTTTTGTTTATAATAACAGTGACATCAAACAACAAAAATTTACCTGACTAGTTTAAAAGATCAAATTGGCTGGGTTAAACAATTTACCGGTCAGTTTGCATTCCCCCCCCCTCCCCCACAGAAAGGAACTCCATCAAGGTGCAGGGAAAACAAAGATTTTTAAAGGCAAGGCAAGGAAGCCATCAACAGAACAAAAGGACTATTTTGTGTCAGGTCACCTTCCTTTGGTGGGACAAAAGGGACTTATTAGTTATTAGTTGGATTAACTCATCTTCCTTTAGGGCGAGAAGAGATCCTGTGTGACAGATCTCCTTGTTTGTACGCCAGAAATTTTCTGGTTAAATTATTTATTTATTTATTTATATGACGCAGAGAGAGAGAGAGAGAGAGAGAGAGAGAGAGCACAGGTAGACAGAAAGGCAGGCAGAGAGAGAGGGCCTGCAGGGGGCCAGCAGGCTCCCCGCTGAGCAGAGAGCCTCTAACCCAGGACTGAGATCCTGACCAGAGCCGAATGCAGAGGCTTAACGAACTGAACCACCCAGGCACCACTCTGGTTAAATTTTTTAATTTAACCACAATTAACAGCAAAAATTAAAATTTTTGGTTAAGACTACATTTCTGAGGGAGGGTGAAAGTGGGGTTAGGTTAGGCATGAAGTCTCGGTTTGGTGACGTGGCCTAGCAGAAGGGACTCTATTTGGGGCCTGTGGTTTTCTTTTTGACAATGGGGGACATATGAACTCAGAATTTAGCAGGAGATCTTGAGCCTTAACGATGTTTGCACCTATCTTGTTTTCCTCCTTTGTTATAATCCTTGCTTCCCTGTCAGTGGTGTACGCTGTGGTGAATTATGTGTCAACCATTCCCTAGCCTTTTTTTTTTTTTAACTTTTATTTATTTATTTGAGAGAGTATGATGGGGAGGGGCAGAGGGCGAGGGAGAAACCAGACTCCTGCTGAGCATGGAGTTGCTCATGAACTTTACAGAAAGGATGTCATGTTATAAGGGATCTTTATTTATTTATTTATTTACTAAAAAATTATTATTATTGGGGCACCTGGATGGCTCAGTGGGTTAAAAGCCTTTGCCTTCAGCTGAGGTCATGATCCCAGGGTCCTGGGATTGAGCCCCGCATCTGGCTCTCTGCTCCTCAGAGAGCCTGCTTCCTCCTCTCTCTCTGCCTGCCTCTCTGCTTACTGTCTGTCAAATAAATAAGTAAAATCTTAAAAAAATTTTTTTTTTATCATGACCTGAGCCAAAGGCAAAGGCTTTAACCCACTGAGCCACCGAGGCACCCCAAGGGATCTTTTTTAAAAAATTGAAGTGTAATTGATACAATATTGTATTTGTTCCAGGAATGTAACATAGTGATTCGACATTTATACACATTATGAAGTGATCACCATATTGCATCTAGTTACCATTTGTCACTTACAAAATTATTACAATATTATTGTCTATATCCCCTGTGCTGCACAGGACATCCCTGTGACTTATTTTATAACTGGGAGTTTGTGCCTCCTGATCCCCTTTGTGCATTTACCCGCCCCCAACCCCCTATCCTCTGGCAACCTTCAGTCTGTTCTTACCCATGAGTCTGGTGTTGTTTGGCTTATTTGTGTTTTAGATTCCGCATTCAAAGGGAAATCACATACTTGTCTTTCTCCATCTGACTTATTTCACTTAGTGTAGAACCCTCAAGTCCCACCCACGTTGTCGGAGATGGCAAGACTTCATTCTTTGCCGTGGCTCCGTAGCAGCCCATCTTCTTTACCCATTCATCTCTCCATGGGCACCTGGGCTGCTTCCGAATCGGCGGCTGTAGCCGGTGCCGCAGGGAGTGTAGGGGCGCTTGTATCGTTTTGTCTTAGTGTTTTTGTTTTCTTCAGGTAAATACTCAGAAGTGGAATTGCTGGATTGTGGGGTAGTTCTATTATTATTATTTTTTGAGGACTCTCCATCCTGTTTTTCATAGTGGCTGTACCAGTACATTCCCACCAACAGTGCTCAAGGATTCTTTTTCCTCTGTATCCTTGCCAAACCCCTTCCTTCCTCTCTCCCTCCCTCCCTCTCTCTTTCTTTCTTTCCGATACTAGTTATTGTGACACGTGAGAAGTGAGTTCTCATTGTGGTTTTGATTTGTACTGCCCTAATGATGAGTGATGTTGAGAATCTTTCCGCGTGTCTGTGGGCTGTCTATATGTGTTCTTTGGGAACACGTTCAGATCCTCCGTCCATTTAAAATCATATTGTTTGATTTTTTTGGCTGTTGAGTTGCACGAGTTACTTACACATTTTGACTATTCACCCCTCATTAAATATACAATTTGCAAATATTTCCTCCCTAGGTGACCTTAACATTTTGTTGATGGTTTCCTTTGCTGTGCAAAAGCTTTTTAGTTTTATGTACTCCCGCTTGTTTACTCTTGCTTTTTAAAAATTTTTTAAATTTATTTTTTAAAAGATTATTTATTTATTTATTTATTTATTTATTTGGCAGAGAGGCAGGCAGAGAGAGCAGGGGAAACAGAGGCTTCCCGCTGAGCAGAAAGCCTAATGCGGGGCTTGATCCAGGACCCTGAGATCATGACCTGAGCCCAAGGCAGAGGCTTAACCCACTGAGCCACCCAGGTGCCCCATACTCTTGCTTTAAAAAAAAAATTATTTGAGATGGTAGGCAGAGGTATAGAGGGGCAGAGGGACAGAGAGAGAGAGAGTCTTAGGAGGGTCTCTGCTTAGGCAATCCAGCACCAAGACTGACACAGGCCCCGTCTTATAACCCTGAGATCATAACCTCAGCCTAAACCAAGAGTCACACACTTAACCTACTGTGTCACCCAGGGCCCCTGCTTTTGCTTTTGTTGCCCCTTGTCTGTGGAGTAAGGTCCCCAAAATATCACTGAGACTGACGTTAAGGAACTTACTGCCTAAGTTTTCTTCTAGGAGTTTACAGCTTCAGGTCTTACACTCAAGTCTTTAATCTATTTTGAGTTAATTTTTGTACATGGTTTAAGAAAGGGGTCCAATTTCATTCCTTTACTTGTGGCTGTCCAGTTTCCCCAGTACTATTTATTGAAAAGACTGTCCTTTCCCCATTGTATATTCTTGCCTCCCTTGCCATAGGTTAATTGATCACATGTGTGTGGGTTTCATGCTGGGCTCTCTATTCTGTCTTCTTGGTCTATGTTTCTGCTTTATGTCAATACCATACTGTTGTAATTACCATGGCTTTGTAGTATAGCTTGAAATTAGGACGCATGATCTCTCCAACTTTGTTCTTTCTTAAGATTGCTATTCTGGGTCTTTCGTGGTTCCATACAAATTTTAGGATTATTTGTTCTCATTCTGTGAAAAATGTCATTGATACTTGGATTTACATTGAATCTGTAGCTTGATTTGGATAGTATGGACATTTTAATAATATTGTTTCTTCTAAACATTTTTTTTTTTTTAAAGATTTTATTTATTTATTTTACAGAGAGAAATCACAAGTAGATGGAGAGGCAGGCAGAGAGAGAGGGAAGCAGGCTCCCTGCCAAGCAGAGAGCCCGATGCGGGGCTCGATCCCAGGACACTGAGATCATGACCTGAGCCGAAGGCAGCGGCTTAACCCACTGAGCCACCCAGGCGCCCCAATATTGTTTCTTCTAATCCATGAGCACAATATACCTTTCCATTTATTTGTGTCTTCTTTAATTTCTTTCATTGATATCTTATAGTTTTTTAAAAGATTTTATTTTTAAATAATCTCTACACCCAGTGTGGGGCTTGAACTGAAAACCAGGAGATCAAGGGATGCACATTACACCGACTGAGCTAGCCAGGACCCCTGACGTCTTATAGTTTACAGAGTACAAGTCTTTCACTGCCTTAGTTAAATTTATTCCCAAGTGCTTTATTCCTTTTTATTTTTAAAGATTTATTTATTTATTTTACAGAGAGAGAGAGAGTGGAGGGAGGGGTAGAGGAAGAGGAAGGGAGAGAGTGTGATTTATTTTTTTGATGTCATCGTGAATGCGATTGTTGTCTTAATTTCGCTTTCTGCTAGATTATTATTAGTGTATAGAAATGCAACAGATTTCTGTATATTCATTTGTATCCTCCGACTTTAAGGAATTCATTCATTAGTTCTAATAGTTCTGTGTGTGTGTGTGTGTGTGTGTGTGTGTGTGTGTAATCTTTAGGGTTTCTTATATATTTGTAAATAGTAACAATTCTTCCTTTCCAGTTTGGATGCTTTTTGTTTTTCCTTCTTGCCTAATTGCTCTGACGAGGACTTTCAATACTATGTTGAATAAAAGTGGCAAGAGTGGGCATCTTTGTCCTGCTCCTGAACTTAGAGAAAAAGCTTCCAGGTTATCATCTTACAATGTTGGCACTGGGTTTGTTACATTTGGCCTTTATTGCCTTGTGGTATATTCCCTCTAAACCTACTTTGTTGAAAATTTTTATCTTAAGTGGGTGCTGGATTTCGTCAAATACTTTTTTTTCCATCTATTGAGATCACCATATGATTTCTATCTTTCATTTTTAAAATGAGGTATATCATGTTGATTGATTTGTGGATGTTGAATCTCCTTGCCTCCCTGGATCATTTGATCATGGTGTATGATCCTTTCAACGTCTTGTTGAATTTGGCTTGCTAATATCTTGCTAAGAATATTCATCTGTAATTTTCCTTTTTCATGGGGGTCTTTGACTGGTGTTGGTATCAGGATGACGCTGGTTTCAGAAAATGAGTTTGGAAGCATTTCCTTCTCTTTAGTTTTTTGGAATAGTTTGAGAGGATTAAATCTCTGAATGTTTGGTAGAATTCACCCGTGAAGCCATCTGGGTCCTGGACTTTTGTTTACTGAACGCTTTTTGAGAACAGGTTCAATCTCTACCAGTAATTGGTCTATTCAGATTTTCTCTTTCTTCACGATTTAGTCTTGGAAGATTGTGTGTTTCTAGAAATGGATCCATTTCTTCTTGGTTTTCCAATTTGTCGGCGTACAATTGTCCATATTAGACTCTTATGATCCCTTGTATTTCTGTGCTTTCAGTTGTAACTTCTCTCTCATTTCTGATTTTATTTATTAGAGTCCTTTCTCTTTTTTTCTTGATGAGTCTGGCTAAAGGTTTGTCAATTTTGTTTATCTTTTCAAAGAGCCAGCTCTTAGTTTCATTGATCTTTTCTTATAAGTGATCTTCTGAGATTTATTTCTTCACTCAACAGTATGTTGCTAAGATCCATCTGTATGATCGTACACGGCTGTGGTTTCTTACATTTCATTGCAGGCCCAGTGTTTTATGGAATGGTTCTACGCCATGTATCCATTCTTCTTTCAAAGGGCATTTGGATCGTCTGACTTTTTTTGTTTTGCTGTTATGAACACTGCTACTGTGAACAGTCTCTTCCTGAAACTTCCCTTGGATATCTTTTTTCTTTTTTTTTTTTTTTAAGATTTTATTTATTTATTTGAGAGAGACACCATGAGGCAGAGGGAGAAGCAGACTCCCCTCTGAGCAGGGAGTCTAACTCAGAGCTCGATCCAGGACCCTGAGATCATGACCTGAGCTGAAGGCAGAGGCTTAACCTGCTGAGCCACCCAGGTGCCCCTTCACTTGGATTTCATCATCCCACGCTGTAGACTGGGGGCTACTTGGAACTCACAGAGAGTTCTGTGCAGCTCCTGCCTCATCCTTCAAGGCCCCAGAACCTAGGCAGTGTGGGCCTCTCAGCAACTAAGGCAAGTCTGCTGTGCGGCTTCACCTTCCCGCTATCCGGCCCCCAACCCGCCCAGGCTGGCTGACTAATGAGCAAGGACACAGCAGCTGGCCTACGGGCAGCAACTTCTGCTTTTCCAAGCACTTGTCTTGCACCAGGAGGCGGGGCCATTTTAGAGCTGAGGACAGCGTGTCAGTGATCATGTCCTTTCTTTTTCCCAATGTGTGTTAAGCTTTCGCTGTGAACCACTCACTGTGCTGGGTGCTGGATAAACAGATGATAACTCATTAATTTACCAAGCGGACATTTATTGACTCCTGTTTAGATGCCAGACTCTGCTGGGCTGAGACCAATAAAGGGGACTGCCTTTAAGGAGCTCACAGTCGAGATGGGGAAGTAGAGATGTAGATGTTGTACCGCGTAGATGAATAAGGAAGATATGCAGGTGTGCAGATCTCATCATGATTATACAAGGATTAAAAAAAAATCTTAGTATTTTTAGTCATATATAGATGCCTCTGTCTCTATGAGTCTATTATCTATCTATCTATCATCTATCTCCCTATCCATCTGTCATTTCTCTATCATCTATCTACCTATCTATCTAATGAATGTGATCTTATTTATATAAATCCAGCATCCTCAATTCTGGACTAGAACAGGGAACCAGATCTTGATTTGTGGATTATCATTTTTATAGGTTAGAAAGTTCCTAAATTAATACCCATGTTTTAAATTCTAGCTGGAACCACTTAAAAATTTCCCTAGAGAGATGGGGCAGCTCTGGCTTTTAGCTGCTCTTTTGATTTTCTCCAAGCTCCTGCCTTCTTCTTCTTCTTTTTTTTTTTCTCAGTTGCTGGTAGACCAAAATATCACTGCATTGTCTTGAGAAGTTAATATCAAGCTTGACCCTAATGTTATAGCAATACCTCAGCTATGTTTGAGCCATGGCTTACATCTGAATAGAAAATGCTGGGGAAAGTAACCCAAATTCTACCTCTGATCAGCCAGGTGGCTTGTTGTTGCTTTAACTAAGAGTCCCTACAGGAAGTGACACTGGAGTCTTTGCTGTGATGTCTTGGACTGTCCCATCTAGCTCTGCTTCAAGGGGGTGCATGGTCTTTTTCACCCAGAAATTCAGCACATGTCAGCATGGCCATCTTGGGAGACGTGGATGCCTGGAGGAGGGTGGACCTATCTCTCTGCAGGGAGCATGGTGGTGGAGAATTCACAGAGAGGGTGGCACATCCAGGAATTGGAAGAACCAGGCAGTGTTATCAGAGAGAGAAAGGGAAGCTGGAGCTCAAGGCCAAAGGAATGGCATATGCAAACGCACTGGGGCGTGAACAGACAGAGTGCCTACAGGAGGCAGAGAAAGGTTTGCTGTGGCTGGGACAGAGTTTCATCCAGGGAATGAGCTATGTGCTTGTGGTGGCATTACCTGTGCCAGCAAGACTTCCAGTTCTCCCTCCCCTAATTCTAGTCGGCAGGGGCATGGCATGGCGGCACGTGATGGATTTTTTTTTTTAATTGCAGTAAAATATATATAATACAAAGTTGACCATTTTAACCATTTTAAAGTGTACAGGTCAGCCACATTCAGTCCATTCACGATGTCGTATAACCATCACCACTATCCATTTGAAAAACTCATTCATCTTCCCAAACAGAAGCTCTGTACCCACAAAGCAGTAACTTCCCTGCCCCCCGCCCCCAGCCCGTTGGGAACCACCATTCTACTTTCTGGCTTTGTGAATTTGCCTAGTCTTGGTACTGCTTGTACGTGGAATGTTTGTCCTTTTGTGTCTGGCCTATTTCACTTAGCATAACCATTTCGCGTTTCGCCCATGTTGTGGCGCATATCAGAATTTCATTTCTGTTTATGGCAAATGTTATTATGACGCGATGGGATTTTGACTTTCTCCTGGAAGCGCTGTTGTGCCCGGGGGGAGTCTCCCATAATGACGGAGCGGCCCCCGCTGTTAGGGTGCTTGGTGATCCACGTGTGGGAAGAGGGGCAGAAGGGCAGGGGGCATGCAGGCATTTGTGGCTATGGTTTAGGATAGAATTACAACCCCTCCGGGCTGATGTAGCCTCATCTCCCCCAGGAAGCTTTTCTATCCCTCAGAAACCCCATGGCCCTTTCTGTCTTCTGAGTATCAGTGGTGGAAGGCATACAATCCCTGTTACCTGGTAAGGTAAATTTTGCCCGTGAGGACTGTGTCCAGGGGCACTCCAACACCCTCAGGCCTTGCTTCCAGGCTTTCCCTCCCCGTCCCCCTCCTTGGGACATGGGGGCTGAAGCCTCTGCGGACACTGGAGAGGAGACTCAGTGAGAGAAGTTGCCCCAGATATCCATGGCCTCTCCCCTCTTCCCTGGCCCTTGGACTGGGTCAGGCTGCATCCCAGCTGCCCCCCACCCCCCACCCTCTGACACCCTTGGCAGGTTTCATCTCTAGAGCTGGGGTTGAAGGAGACAGAACTGGCCCCAGGGGTGTTGATAACAGGGTTGTAATCCAGCGGGATGAGCCTGAGCTCTCTGGAGTCTCATAGCATTTTTCCAGCCCTGGCCACTTTATTATCATATCGCTGAGTGATGGGGCTCGGGGGAGCTGTGGTTCCGGCAGCCGCTGCAGCTGCCCCTTGCGATCCATCATGCTACAACCGGGCTGGGCAGATTCATGCTGTTTCCTGCCCCTGTGTCTGCTCTCCCCGCCTCTTCGTTGTGTTTCTGCTTCTCAAGCTTCCCCTCTGGGCAGCGGAGGTTCAGTCCCGTCACTGCATGGGTTTCTCAGGACAGACTCAGTTCTGCTTCACCCTCATGGTGTGACCTGGGGCCTCGGTTTTCTTCTCAGAGCAACAACAGGGTTGGACCCGTTGTACTCTGAGGCTCCTTTCAGCTCTGACAACTCTGTGACTTATTGTTTTTTGAAGACTTCAAAGCAGATTGCATTGCATTTTCTTCCAAGATCATCACGGTGTGAAGGGATTGGGCGGGACTGAAGCAGCCACCGCTGCACCTGATCCTGTCTTCCCTCTGTTCCACCGGAGCCCCAGACAACGAGGGCATCATTCTTTCTCCTCTGGGGAAGCTTGTCTCTAGCCCCAGGTCAGCGCATAAGCAGTGGGCTGGTGCCTGTCTTCAAGGCTGTGTTAGAGTCCAAATCGTTAGGTCAGACCTTGTGAGCACATCAGATGCCAGCCCAACCAAACAAATGGGGAGCAGCCTGCCCAGAGAAGTGGGGGTGAGGGGGGCAAAGCAGCCCCAGCAGAGAACCCAGATGCTCCCTCCAGCCCCTGCTCTAACTGCGCCCATCTCAGATGGCTGGACATTCGCCATGCTCTAGAAGTTCTCTGGGGAAGGACATTTCTCAGCTGAGGGAATTGACCAGTCTAGGGTTTCATTTTTTATTTTTATTTTTTTTAAAAGATTTTATTTATTTGCTTGACAGAGACAGAGCACAAGCAGGGGGAATGGCAGGCAGAGGGAGAGGGAGAAGCAGGCTCTCTGCTGAGCAAGGAGCGCAACCTGTCTTGGGTTTTATTACCGCAATATTGGGCCAAGTCATTCTAGGGAGAAGTAGTTGACGATGTACCTTTCTTCCCAAGTAGGCAGTATGAAACTAAAGAACAGCTGGACTTCACTGTAAGCAGATCCAGAGAACGATGCCCCCCCCCCCCCGTCCCAACCCTGGTGGCCAGCTGTCTCCGGTCTTGTAAGACAGCCCTTCCTCCTGACTGCCTACCAAGGGGAGCCCGCGCACACCAGAACACCAGGTGAATGAGACAGTGCTGTGATGAGTGTGTCACTCTCCTGGTTCCAGGATCCATCATGCTCCCCATTGCGAAGTGTGGGGACCCTCGACTGTGCAGGTGTCCCCCTGGGGGGCACTGGGATTTTCTCACCACTGGCATTTCCCATGAGGTCACATATAGGTCCAAATCCACCCCAGGAAGGAGACTTAAGGGAAAGAGACTCGGCAGTTCCCCATGCACTTGGAGGTGGCCGGGAGAGATGGCAGGAGGGACTGGGGTGGTGGGGGATGGGGACATGGGTTCTGTGTCTAGCTGTGCCATTAACCACTGCATGACCGTGGACAAGTATCAGACCCTGGGGGCCCCGAGGTGACAGCTCCACCCTCCCCACTTCATGGGTGTTGAGAGGTTAAAAATGAGGTGGGAATCCTAAAAGTATTTGGCACAGAGTTCTACCCCCAGCCCCTGGTCAAAAAACCCATTCAGGCCTGAATCTAAAGTCCACCATCAAACCTCCCCAAACAAGTTATAATTTTTGAAAATGGGCAAAGTGAGAATGAAAATTTTTATGGCAGGTAAAGAGGAAAAATGTGGGTGTGATCCATGAAATCATGTCTCTGCTGATCTGTGAAATCATATCTTTCTGTTACTTTTCATTTTCTTTTATAAATAATTTTGATCTTTATTGTTTTCTTCCACTTTCTTTGGGTTATTCTTGTGTTCATTTTCCCCTCTTCAAAAGAATTTCAATTCCATGTAGCTACCATACAGCGTCCTATTAGTTTCAGGATTCAACACTTCTGTACATCAGCCGGTCCACACAGATGGCCTCCTTCATCTCCATCTCCTGTTTCTCCCACCCACCGCTCCTCTGCCAAGCATCAGTCATTTTTCCCCCCTTTTGAGTTAAATAATTCAATGCAGTATTTTAAAATTTTCTCTATTTTACTAAATTTATTTAAGGCTATACATTTACTTCTAAATATTGCTTTAGCTGCATCTCATAAGCTATGAAATTGTATTTATAATCTTTAGTGGTTACTCTTACGTTTTATTTTTTTTTAAGATTTTATTATTATTTTAAAAATAATTTAAAATTTTTTCTATAAACATATAATGTATTATTAGCCCCAGAGGTACAGGTCTGTGAATCACCAAGTTTACACACTTCACTGCACTCAACATAGCACATACCCTCCCCAATGTCCATAACCCCACCGCCCTCTCCCTACCCACCTCCCCCCAGCAACCCTCAGTTTGTTTTGTGAGATTAAGAGTCTCTTATGGTTTGTCTCCCTCCTGATCCCATCTTGTTTCATTTATTCTTTTCCTACCCCCAAACCCCCCATACTGCATCTCCCCTTCCTCATATCAGGGAGATCATATGATAGTTGTCTTTCTCCGACTGACTTATTTTGCTAAGCATAATACCCTTTAGTTCCATCCACATCGTCGCAAATGGAAAGATTTCATTTCTTTTGATGGCTGCATAGTATTCCATTGTATATATATACACCACATCTTCTTTATCCATTCATCTGTTGATGGACATCTAGGTTCTTTCAATAGTTTGGCTATTGTGGAATTGCTGCTATAAACATTTGGGTGCACGTGCCCCTTCGGATCACTACATTTGTCTCTTTAGGGTAAATACCCAGTAGTGTAATTGCTGGGTCATAGGGTAGCTGTATTTTCAATTTTTGAGGAAACTCCATGCTATTTTCCAGAGCGGCTGCACCAGGTTGCATTCCCACCAACAGTGTAGGAAGGTCCCCCTTTCTCCACATAAAATATTTTATATTTAAATAATCTCTACACCTGATGTAGGGCTCAGACCCACCATCCTGAGATCAAGAGTCTCACCCATACTCCACTAACGGAGCCCACCAGGCACCCCTACTCTTACATTTTAATATACGTATTTACTTATAAGTTTTTCTGAGAAAGTTCAAGGTTATTTGGTATCTCTATCATCCTTCTGGACAAGTAAAGAATTTTTAAAATTGTTGTCTTAAATCTTATGACTTTTTTGCAAAACACAATTTTAGTTGTTATTGTCACTATTATTATTATCTTGTGGCCAATAGTTCAGTTATGTACAAACATTTTTTAAAAAGATTTTATTTTAAATAATCTCTCTACCCAACGTGGGCTCAAATTTACAACCCTAAGATCAAGAGTCGTGGGCTCTACTGACTGAACCAGCCAGGCACCCCTGCCCCCGCCCCCCCCCCCCCCCTTTAAACAATGTTCTGCACTCATTCTTGTTTCTTTATTCCCTTCGTCCCTTAGGTTTACTTTACATTTTGCTGAAGTACATCTCTTAGTACTTCTTTCAGTAAAGGTCTCTAAGATATCACTCCTATCTTCCTGTGTTTGAGAAAGGTTTTATTTCATTTTAATCTTGAGGGATTACTTAGTTGCCATTGGAAATGTACCCTCTGTGTTTTTTCACTCAGCACTTTGTGACATTTGCTCCGTGGTTTTCTGGCCTCTTCTCTTGCTGGGGAGAGGTCTGCCTGCCCTGCTGTCGCTTCTTTGGTGAGTGAGGTGTCTCTTCTCTCCAGCAGCCTGCGGTTCTGCTGCCCTTGCCCAGGTGTGTGGTAACTGGATTTAAGGGGCCAGACTCTCGGTGTTTACTTTCACTCTGAGAATCTACTCTCTCCGCTCCTTTTAGGAAAGAAGATAGAAGATAGAAGACTATCCCCTCTTTTCTATCCCATTGATTCTCTTCTGGAATTCCTGTTAGGTGTTTATTAGAACCTCTCAATCCCTCTTACCTTCTATTCTTTTTGTTGGATCTTTTAAAGATTTATTTATTTATTTGGGAGAGACAGAACAGAGTGGGAGGGAAAAGCAGACTCCCCGCTGTTCAGGGAGCCATCCAAGGGCTTGATCCCAAGACCCTGAAAACATGTCCTGAACCGAAGGGAGGTGCTTAACCGACTGAGCTACCCAGATGCCCTCCAAATTTTAGTTTTATCCTTTTTTTTTTTTTTTTTTTTTTTTAAATACTCTGCTCAGGACCCTTATCCTTTGGTGACTTTGTGGGCATCTCAAATGCAGTCCCAAGGCAGCATGCAGCTTTGCTGGGCCAGTTTCCTCTGTCCGTCCTGGGTTATACTTTATTTCTTCTTTTTCTTAAAGCATTTTTTCTGTCACTGCTAAGGGTCTGCAGACACATGGAGGGGGTTAGTGGTAGGTCCACAGAGCAAGGATTTAGAGAACCATCCTGATTTGACACCAAGCAACAGAACAGCTCAGAGTAATAAGTAGTGAGTGTTTTTTGCGGCTCCTGCTTTACTGTTTGCCAGACCGTTCTTTTGTATATCTTCATAATCTTTGCAAACTAAGCTGCGAGGCAGAGGCTGTTATTATCCTGATTTTCCAGAGGAGGTGGCTGGGGCTCAACCGCCAAAGCAGGGCTTCTTAAAATGTAATGTACATGTAAATCACCAGGGACCTTATTAGAACACAGATTGAGATTCATGTGATCTGGTGGGGAGGGGGGCAAGGTTCTGGGGTCTAACAGGTGATGCCGACTCCGCTGGTCTGAGGGCCTCACTGGAGTAGGGAGGCACCAGGGAGTTTGGCCACGTTGCACATGTCCTCAGGGATTGAACAGGCCCCTGTGTCTGCCTGACTCCAAAGCCTGTGCTCTGTGTCTTCTGGTCCCACTGAGGACCCTGCAATCCAACTGCTTACTTTATAGGAGACAGAGAACCGAGAGCTGGAGGCTTTGGTTGGAGGGAGAGGAAGCTTTGCTGGGGGGGAGGGGGCTGCTCTTGCCTGGCCCAGCTCCTTTCTCAAGGTTTAATGAGGAAGAAAGGGATGGAGAGGGATTGTCTCGGGGGGGGGAGTGAGGCACCACAGCCGGGCAGCTGTCAGTGGGTCTGTTGGAAAAATTAATTTTTTAATTAAAAACATCTTTTTCTCCCTTGCTTCTTTCCCCTTTGCTTTAATGTCTCAGTCTGGAGTAATTATGAGTTGCTCTGGGGAGACTGAACCTTAGAAAAATTGTTGGTGTGACTGGCGAGGAATTTATCTGATTAACTTGGACTGAGGCTTTGGAAAAAAAAGAAAAAAGCAAAAGGGAAGTAAAAAAGAAAAAAAGGGAGGAGGCAAAGCACCGGTTCCCAATTCTCCTTCTGGCGTAAAACTTAATCACAGAGTCTGGGAGGCCGGGTGGGTCCTGGCCTGGTTCCCTCAGGCCAGCGGGGGCAAGGTGGGTAGGGAGGACCTGAGCCCATTCCTGGCATTCTCTTCTCGGGGCCTCCAGGGTCCCCTGCCCCAGCCCGGCCCCCTACTTGTCCCCCCAGGTTTGTTCCCCGGAGGCGGAGGGGGTGGCGGGATGCGTAGCTCTGACTGGCTCAACATGGGAGAGGATGTCTTGGCATTTTTGAGTAGCAGCCAGAAAAGGAGGTCTGAGTGCCAGAGATTTATTAAATGAATGATATCCACAGAGGAGTGAGGGGGGCAGGGTAGGAGGGGGAGGAAGCTAGGCAAGGACAAGGGGTCCATCGAAATCTGCTTTCAGCCGCTGTCCGGGTGGTGCTCCGAGCCCGCTGAGCTTGGACTTGGATGGCACCAGCGCTGTCAGGAGGCTTGCGGTGGGCTTTTGTGCCTGGATCTCTCAGCATTGGCGATAGCTTAACCCCAGCCCCTGAGCTTCACCGTGGGCAGCCGCATTGTTAGCAGCCAGCACTCACAGCAACTAGGGGACAAATGACTGGTAAAAAGGGATCTGCGTGGAGCTCCAACAGCACCTACTACCCTTGGACTGGAAGGGGAGTCCATCAGGGGTGGGAGGAATGGATGGACTCATGGTCATTGACAGAACCTAGTGGTTGGATGAATGAGGGGGTGATGAGAGTGAGGCTTCCAGGCTCCTGGCTTGGGTGACCGGGTGGCTAGGGGTGGCAGGCCCTGGTAGACCAGGTGGTAGGGGAGAGTGTTTTGTTATCCGGACATGGTGGACTTTCAGGTGGAGGTGTTTTCAGGCAGCGGGGCACGCCAGGCTGAAGCAGAGATGTGGGGACCATCTGTGTGGAGGTGGAAGAGGGTGGGTAGGCCCATGTAGGCGCACTGTGGGGAGATAGAATGCAAAGAACAGAGCCCTGGGAGTCCCCCATGATCGGGCTGGCAGAGGACAAGAGAAACAGCCAGAAAAGCAGGAGGAAAACCATAGACAGTGGGGTCTCTCATGTCACCTCTCTATCCTCTGTCTCAATCATTATTGTTAGTACAGTTTCTTCTTTTTGTTTTTAAAGATTTATTTATTTATTTGAGAGAGAAGGAGAGAGTGGTGGGAGGGGCAGAGAACAAGGGAGAGAATCTCAACCAGACTCCCCACTGAGTGCAGAGCCTGAGGCGGGGACACTGGGCTTGGTTCCCTGACCCTGAGATTATGACCCCGGCCAACATTAAGAGTCAGATGTCCAGCCGACTGAGCCACCCAGCAGCGCCCCCACCCCCGCCTCGTCAGTACATCTTTGTGCAAAGAGGCAGTCATGAGGAGCCTTGATAGACTGACTCCCCTGAAGGACTTGTGCCTTTCTTCATTAGTATTGCAGTTGGAGCACCTAAGAAGCTTCTTGGCACATGGTAGGTGCTCAGTAAGTTTTTGCTGAAAAAATACTAGCTAATACTCATATGGCCCTTATAATGCATGCGGTGCCATAGATAAACTCAGTTACCTCTGAGCAAGTGCCATTATTATCCCATTGTACAGATGAAGACTTAGAGGCACAAAGAGGTTAAGTAGCTCACCCGAGGTCACATGACAGTGAGTAGCAGAGCTGAGACGTGACTCCCCAGGGTCCATGCTCTTAGCTCGTGTGTAAATGACTGAGATTTGAGGCCAACCTGTTTGAGACCACGGCGCACGGCTGTTTCCCGAAGCATACGAACACAGGGTCACGTGCATGTGTAACTACATTGGTGTCCACACAGCACCAGGTGACAGCTCTTGTCTGCTGTGGAAAGGACACTTCACAGCTTCAGGGAGGGGACCCTTATGTGCAGCCCTCTTGTCACACCGACTCAGCCAAAGCTACTGCAGATGTGAGTTGCTGCCACCTTGACAGCCCCCAGGGAAGGAGGGTTATTGGGGGCTGGGCTAGTAGGGGCCAGTGGAAAGCTCTGATGTCAGGCAGGACCCAAGTCTTGAGCCTCTTTGAGCCTCAGTTTCCTCATATGCAAAATGGGAGTCATTGTACTTCTTTCCCAAGACTTTTGTGAGAATTAGAAATGCTACATGGTGTCTGGCATGCAGAGGGTAGTCCTTGAACGATGCCACATCACATGGGGAGGTCCTCACGCACCCATCTTTGTTACTCTAGCCACCTCTTTGCCTAGTCCTGGAAAATGGCAATATCAGCCACAGTAAATGAGTGTCTTATGGTTAACAATGGCCTGGCTGCCTTCAGGGTGCGGCACACACGCCATCCATGATCCTCTCTGGGCAGCTGCCAGCTAGCTGCCGAGGGGAGAGCAGGGGCAGAGGGGAGAGGCTCAGAGATGCAGTGTCCCATTCTGTGCAGGGGCATTGGAGCTGGCTGTCTTTAGTCAGTGCCAGCCAGGACCACCGCTAGGGACCCTGTGAAGGTGAGATGAAGGACTCCTGCCGATGTCCACCATCAACTTGGCTGCCCTGAGAATCCAGGGCCATCACATTACCCAGCTCCAGCGGAAGCCATTCCCACTGCAGACTGTGAAGTTGGGGTTGAGAGAGGCACTTCTGACACAGGAAACAACATGAATAATGCCCCCTAGAGGTGTGCAGCTAGCCCTTGAGAGCTGTAGGGTAGCAGTCTCATAGCTCCATAACCCCTGGGAAGACCTGGGAAGCGGACAGTCCCCTGCCTGGGTCTGCCTGCTGCATGGCGCCCTGCCTGGGGCTATTGCGCCTACCCACATCAGGACCTCTAAGTAATAACCCTGAGCACACCATGCCTGAACTCCTGACTTAGCACATCTTCTGCCCCAGCTGCAGCCTGGGAGCTCTTAAGGGCAGGGCCTAGGCCTCTGCTCTCCTCTTCTCCCCTATCAAGCATAGGGCTGAACACATGGAAAATAGAAATCATGTTGGAGGCAAACTCTTGAGATTAAATTATTGAAGTCTTTCATTTCTTTTTGAAGAGATGTTTCCTTCTCAGCCTCCAACTGTGCCCTGGGCCCTGCCTGAGTGGTGAAGATGTGAGGATGGAGTAGATGGACCCTGCCTTTGAGGGGCCACATTCTTGTGGGGGGACAGACACGTGAACAGCGAGGCTCCAGTGCTGCCAGAACTCCAAGAGATGGCATGCAGGAAGCCACAGGCGTACAAGATGGAGAAGGTTTCCTAGACAGGGTGATCCCTAGTTGAGAACTGAGGATGGATGGGAGTTTGCCTGGCAGGGGTGGAAGGAAAGCATTCCAGGTGCACACACAAAGGCACACTGGTGCCTAACAGCTGGGCTTCAGGAAGGATCTGCAGGCCTGTCTGCAGCAGAGGGAAGAGTGTGAGGCAGACCGGGTGTCAAGAGAACAGGGTCCCAGTACCAGCTCTGCTTGTAAGAATCTGCATGACCACGAACAAATCCCGCCCGCCCTCCCCTTCCTTGCTGCCTCTGGGCCTCAGTTTTCTCATCTGTGTAATGGGAACTGGGCTACTCTATCCTCAAAGTCCGTCCAGCCTGGAAGCTGGAAGCTCTCCGGCATTCTTCCAGTATTTTGTTGGTGTATACAGGAGCTGGGACCCTCTAGGGAATACCTTTTTTTTTTTTTTTTTAAAGATTATTTATTTATTTATTTGACAGAGGGAGATCACAAGTAGGCAGAGAGGCAGGCAGAGAGAGAGAGAGAGGAGGAAGCAGATTCCCTGCTGAGCAGAGAGCCTGACTCGGGACTCGATCCCAGGACCCTGAGATCATGACCTGAGCCGAAGGCAACGGCTTAACCCACTGAGCCACCCAGGCGCCCTAGGGAATACTTTTAGGTTTGTCCTGGTTGATCCAGGCTTAACTATCTCGGTGCCAAAACATTTGCTTTATTGCTACTAGTTCTGCCTTCCCAAGCAGACTGAGTCTGGCTCCTCTGCTTGGGAAATTTGGGATGGCTGAAACTGGACACCTCCACTGGGAGAGGTCCTCTCTTGCCTGCCTGGGCGGGAGGTGGAGTTCTGAGCTTCAGGAATGGAGCTCAGCCATGCCACACCAACTTCCTTTGCTACCTTGGGGGCGCTGGTTCTCATTTTTATTAACATCGCCAGCCAATCAGCTCATGCCTTCCCTCCTCTGAGCTGGAACTGACCAATCACACTTGATCTGGTTTCTCCGTTGCTAGGAGCAGAAGGCTACCTCCCCACAACGGAAGGGCTTGGGTTTTAAAAGCCCAATTCTTGGTCTGGAGCCGATCCAGGAGGTTGGGTGCTGCGGGAAGATGGATTTAAGCTTTCCTGGGCGCAGTGTCCAGTGGGTTCTGCCCACCATCAGGGCTGCTGGAACTCAGGAGGAGAAAGCACGCTGCCCGGGGCCGTCCTGGAGAACTTCCATGAGGGGGCGCCGAAGGAGGGGTTTTCAGACCCAGCGTTGCCCTCCTTTTCTCCGGAATGGGTGCCCTCCTCAGTCCTCTGCTGGCAGCCTCAGCACACTCATCTTGGGAGTATTGGGACACCTTCCTTCCCCTCCGCCAGTCCTGGCACTGTCCTGGTCCCTGGGATCCTCCCTGATCTAGAACCCCTTTCTTCTCTCTCACACATGTTCAGGGCTCACGCCCAGTGCTGGGAATCTGTATTTTATCCCCAGGCCTGAGTAATGGTCCAGATGCTCCTCTCTGGCTCCAGAGGCTGAGAAAGGAGAGGACTCCCCAAAATGACATGGGGACTTCAGAGAGAAGAGGAGGGTGTCCAAGGTGGGGAGCACCATGTAAGCGAAGGCTTGGGGATGTGTATGAGAATGTATGCTTGGCTATCTGTCTGTATACACAACATGCATGTGTTGGTGCTTCCACGCATACGCCTTGAGCACACATGTCTATATGTCTATGTGTGTTAAATGCCAAGAAAGGATACTGCTTGGTGCCTCCTTGATTGGACTTGTGGATTTTCTTACCTCCTTACCATCTTCCCATGAGAAGCCTGAGATCTTGGGTCCTGGGCTCTAGCTCCCTGCAGGCTCAGGACCCTGAGCCCTGTCCCCACCCAGTCCCCACAATATCCAGCGCAGCGACAAAATATTGACGAGTCTAGCACACAGTGGAGCCAGCATCACCTACAAATGGAGAAAATCCACTCAATCCGTCATATGTTCCCACTGCCAGGGCTGCTGGCAGCCTACGTGCCACCCAGTTTTACTTCTTTGGGGCCCTGTGCATCTGCTGCCACACGGAATGTCACTTACAAGGGCCCAGAGAGGATAGAGGGATGAATAAAACCAGTGACCCGCTCTGGCCCAGGCCCTCGGGCCTGTTCTCTTGAGCAGCCTTGTGTCTTCCTCTGTGCTCAGGCTGGGCCCATCTAGGTAGAGCCCAGGTTTCTTCTCATCAAAGGACCTATCTGTGTTCCTGGGCTACATCGAGGAGTCAGTTTACTGACCTGGGCCAAGGAGGAGGCGGCCTGGCCTGGGTCCAGGACCTGGCCTCACCAAGGACTCTGTCCTCTCTGACCTTCAGCCTCTACATCTATAAAACCAGACTTCCAAACCCTGAGGCTCAGATGAGGGAACATGGCAGGGTCTCCAGGACCTGTGAGCTGCTGGTCCAACACTGAGCTGGTATCCACTGGGGCCTTGGCCAATGGGAGTGTCTAAGGAGGTGGTGAACGTTTGGCCCAAGGAGTACTTTGAAAAAATTGAACTAGTGACCAATATTTTAAAAATAGACAGTTTCTGAGGAAACATTGGCTTTTGGCTTCTTTTGAAAAACGAACAGGGCCATTTCTGGTTACCTGACCCCTGGTCCTTTCAGAAAAGGTTGACATTTCGGAAGAAGTGGGGTCATCCCAGTGACCCAGACAAGTGAGTGGACTGTATTCAAGTGGGGGAGGAGGGCGCAGCTGCCTCCTGGACCCCCGCTGTTCCCCACCCTTCAGCTCCAGCTGTGATCTGGGAGCCTGACTTCCTGCCAGGTAGGAAGCAAGGAAGGAGTTTACCCTTGAATGTGACCACTTTTTCTCCTCTGTTGCCTTTACCATTGCCCACATGGCATATCCTTCCCAGACCCATGGAGCCAGCTGGCAGGTTCTTCCAGAGCAGGTGTAAGCAAGCGAGACATTTCTTTTCTCCTTAATCCCTCAGTGAGGCTCCCTTGTACTCAGGCAAATGTTTATGCTGTGGCCAGCTTTGTGGCATCAACCATTTGGGGCAGCGCTAGGAGAGCCTCTCTCCTCAGGCTGGAAGATGGAGTTCATAACCCACCCCTCAGCTGTGTGATCTTGGGGAAATAACTTAACCTCTCTGGGCTCAGTTTCCTCACATATAAAATAATTACTTCCATGCGCTGTCATAGGATTAAATGCGATCAAGTGCAAGAGAATTTCCTGACACAGGTCAGGCATACCATAGGGACGTAATAAGTATTTGCTGAAAGGAGGAGTTGAGGGTTCCCAGGCCTAGCAGTGCAGCCTACACAGTTGCTCTGCAATGGAGACTGAGTAACAGTGTCCTGTGGCTGGCTGGGGCTGGATGTGCTGATAAGAATAAGGAGCCTCTGCCTTGGGACCTTGCCCTTTCCAGGCTTGGTGACTGGAATAATATGGGAGGAGGAAGCAAAGGTAGGTGTAGCTCCTTCCTTTCCCCATCCTCCACCCTTCTAGTGTGGACACAGCCTTTCCCCCATGAGTTGGGCCCCTTCCTTGAATGGGAATGGTCCCTGCCTTCTTCAGTCACTAGATTGTTGGCTGCTTAATTTTCAACTGAAATGTAGAGTCTGGGAGCCCTGGAGAAGCAGGGTATAGAGGGAACAGCTACCCCCATAATCAGTTGGTCTTGGAGTTAACTCATGCGGTTGCCCCATCAAGACTTGTGAATGGTGGGTGTGAATTCTGAGAAAGACAATTTACCCAGTTTTTAACCTAAAGCAAGGTAGGGCAGGGATATTCCAGGTCCTCCAATGGGGGCACTTTAGGAGAGAGAGGATCTGAGGATCCTTTGAAAAGAGGGCCTCTCTCTTCCTTCTCCTTAATGCTGCCATCTGGCTGTCTTTCAAGCACAGCAATGGAAACCACTGCTTTCTCTCTGGGTGTGCTTTCACATCTGTGTCCCACAGGATGGGGGCTGCCCGGGGAAGATGATGAAAATGGTAGTGGTAATAGCAACTGATGGCATTTACTGAGCACCTGGCCTGTATACCTCCTGCCACAAGCACCCTATTTCAGGGCTATAGACTAGCCCACCTTAGTGAGGCACAGCCTTTACATGTAAATTCAGATAGGAACAGAGCCACAGACAGGTGAGAGGGAGAGGTGCATTAATTCATGAACTTCACCAAAGGATTCTCCTTGGTGTGAGGGCAGTGAATCTAAGAAATAGTTCCCTGTGTGTGCTTATGGTAATAGGCCATGTCTAAAATGTTGACTTACCTGTCTGGTTTTAAAGAATGTGTTCAGAGAACTAAGTCAGCTTTGGGGTCTACAGAAGTCCTGCCTATAGGCAGAAGTATTTCAGGACCCTGGATAGTACTCCAAACTCTGGAGATGGGTGGAATAAGGCACTGCTCAGGTTCATCCTGGGAAGTCATCATATGCATGGGACCTGGGCGCCCTAGGGACATGTCATACCCAAGTCATTTAATAGGTCAGTAGCCTCATGTTTCCATGTGACCTAACTGCCAGGGACTGCGTCCTCTGCAACAGAAGCAAAATTAGGGGCACTCCAGCTTGCTTCTCTGTGCTGAGTCTGCAAAGACACAGGTGTCACTTTCTGTACTCTGAAAAGTGTGTGCAAATAGAAGTATTGTAAGTTAAATCCTACTCCCAACACCACCCTGGGTGGCTCTGGGCTTAGGGGGCAGTAGCTGGTTTTTTGGATGGGCAGTGGGGTGAATGGTTACAGTCATGACTTCTGCAGACTCACTGTTTGAAAGTGAATCTCAGCTCTGCCTCTCTGGGGCTGTGTGAATTTGGGTGCATTACTTAACTTCTCTATTCTTCAGTTTCCTTCTCTGTGAAATGGGTATGACAAAACACCTACATCATAGGGTGCTGTGAGAATTAAACGTGACATATACAGCATTGAAAGCAATGTTTGGCATGTGGTTAGTGCAGTAAAATGTTACTATTTTTAAATCCAAGCATTTCTGCCCCAGCTCTGATGCATGACCAGGTTCTTTTTTTTTTTTTTTTTTTAAAGATCTTATTTATCATGAGAGGGAGCACGTGCACACACAAGTGTGGGCAGAGGGGCAGAGGGAGATGGAGAAGCAGGCCCCCCACCGAGCAGGGAGTCTGAACGGGGCTTGATCTCAGGATTCTGGGATCATTACCTGTGCCAAAGGCAGATGCTTAGCCGACTGAGCCACTCAGGCACCCCAGTCTTGCTTGTAGGGTCAGACTTGGAAGAGGCAATTGCTTCCTGGACTTGTAAGCTGTTGGCATGTCTGAAGAAGCATGGATTTGGGAACTGGGAGGCCCGAGTGCTCTGGGCCAGGGGCTCTGGGAGCCCTGAAGGGTGCTCCCTCCCTGCTCCTTCTTCATGGTGGTTCCAAGAATGATCTTGAGGAGCCAGCAAGATGCAGGCTCAAATCTTGGCTCTGGGGCTTATAGGCAATGATCCTGGGTAAGTCATTATTGGCCTGTGATAGACTCTTCTGTGTCTGGCCATGATGACCCCTTGGCATCGTTGTGCAGGGGATGAAATAAAAACATGGAAATAGAGGCCAAGCACAGGTGCTGTGAGGGCTGCGTGGTCGTGGCTGTCACATGGTTGTCTTCCCAGTGTCTTTGTTTCATTTTGAGTTTCTGCCACTTCCCTCTCCCTCCCAGGGGATGAGATTCTCACTCCTTCTCCTTGACTTCCTGTCTTGCTCCACTCAGAAGACATGGGGATCTCTGCAGTCAGCCCATTGAGGCCCAAACCTCAGAGAGAGGCTTTTAAAGGATTAGAGAGGGTGCTGGTCCCTGGTGGCCCATTCCTTGTAGGCTCACCCCTTCTCTAGGCTTTGCCTTAGCGGAAATGCCCTGGATTTCTAGGTGACTCCTTGTCCCATAGCCCTGGGCAGATACCACTCTCCACCTCCAGCTCTGTCCCATTCCAGTAGCAAGTGGTGAAACACTGATCCTGTTCACAGATTTGACAAGTGCAAACTGGATGGGTTCTAGGTCTTGGCATGTGAGTTGTCTCATTTATAATTAGCTTTTAATTAGCATCTACTTTATGGTTATCAATGTAGGAAGCACTTTACACACCTTTTCTTATTTAACCACCCTACGGGTTTTAGAGGTAGCTATTATTACTAATTTTATTTTACGGGAGAGGAAACTGAGCCCTGGAGGGTTTCATGCTTGGGTCACATGGAGGGGCCTTGAAGCTGCTGGGAAGAAGTTTATAAAGTACTTCACACAGTGCCCAGCATGCAGAAGGTGCTCATTAAAAGCCCTGTCCATCCTAAGTTCCTCTCCAGAACCCCTAATTGAGATGACCTCCTTCATGCTCTCTCTCCCACCCTCATACCAGCCCTTCTGAGCATCAGAAATGCTTTAATTTGTAGCTGAGCCAGGCACAATGGTGGAATTTCAGGCTCTATGAGTTGGGTGAGGAGGGGGACACAAAAAATGATCATTAACTCCAATCATGGCTAAAGCTCCTTCCCTTTTGCTCTTGGGGTCTCATCCAATCAGGACTTCCAGGGGCCTGGCTGTGGAGTCATCATAAAGTGATGTCTGATGATCACGAGCTCTCATTTGTGGATTATTCATTCTGCCTAGGAATTTGAACGCGGTCCAAGCCACTTACTCTTTCCCTGCTGCCTCTCTGGAACTGGGGTGGGGGAATTGGGCTAGGACCTCAAGAGTTTCAGGTCCCTACTGTCACTATCACAGGCCCTGGCCTTGACTATGACTTCTCTGAGATTCCCACCTGGCCACAGAGGAGACCCGGCTTCTCAGTGTGGCTCTGCTATGGGCAACCCACCATCAGGGTTAGAGCAAGTCTTTGTCCTTCTTTGGGCTTCAGTGTCCTCCTCTGTAAAATGGGAAGGTAGGACTGGGCATTCTCTGAAGGCTCTACAGCCCAGTCATGTAGTGGAGAATCCCTCTCCCTACCTTGCCTGCCCTATCAGAGGATATGTAATAGAAGGTGGGGACAGAGGACTTGGGGTAGAATAAGATGTGGGGAATGAACCAGAGGGAGGGGTCTCAGTGGTTCCTAGCTCTCTGGCTTGAGCAATTGGTTGACTGGGGTGTTGTTTATTAAGATAGGGAAGAAAAAGAGACAATAGTGGCTTTGGGGAAGAATCATGAGTTCAGTTTTGGATCTGTTTGACTTAAGGTGTTTAAGGGATGGGCTTAAGCAACCAGCATGGAGGTGAGCTTGGATTTGAACCAGGATTATTCCTATCAAGGGCCACATTCTCATGCAGCTTGAGGCAGAGTATGCAGTGTATAGTCAAGCCACTGAAGGTCAAGAAGGGGCCAGAGAGGGCTCATGTTCAGGGCAGGCCCAGCATCCGGGAATAGTAGTGGTGGGGAGAAAAGAAGGCTTAATCAGGGACAGCTTCCTGGAGGAGGTCACTGAATACCAAGAGAGGGTGAGGTCTGAAGGGGAACAAGACAGAAGCGTAGTCAGAAGGGTCCTTGAAGGCCATGTTTAGTAAGATGATGTGACTTGCCCAAAGTCATACAGCTTGTGACAGAGCCAAGATTCCAACAAGGTGTGCCTTACTCCGTGGTCTTTGTTTTCAATCAATCCCATAGGATAGCGCTCTCATGGCATGAGGCCAGGTCTGGGGAGAGGGAAGGGCCAGGAGCTAGACAATGCGATGGACTTAGTCTCTCTCAATTAAGACCAGTTTTCCCCATCCCATGTGTGTGTGGTCAAATACCAGATAAATGAAGAGACAACAGAGCTCTGACCCTTGAAGTCACAGAACACAAGAGCTGGGACTGTACCAGTTTTAAGACAGATCTGCCTCTAGGTATAGGGTTGCACCCAGGTGGCCTGGGTGACTACTTACCATCTCCCAGCTGAGTTACACAGAGAATTTCCGTTGGCCCCCATATCGGCCCATCACCACACCTGAAAGTCCATTAGTGCCTTGACTTTGGAAGAGACGTTGCCCATCTCCCTAGGAGGGAGCACATCTTTGGTCCTGCCCATTTTGCATGGAGGGCCCCTACCAGATCTTTCTCTCCTAGGCAGAAGGGGTGCAGGTCCCCGGAGGGGTCCTATCCCCCTGGCTTCACAGAAGGCAGGCCTGCCATTTGAAGTGTTGGCTTGCCCAGCAGAAGGGCAGGGAGCCGCTGGGCCCAGTAAGCTGCAGTGGCGGCGGCCACGGTCAGTGCCAGCAGCTCGCAGTGAGTAGGCAGTGTCAAATGGGGTGCGTTACTCTCCGTGCAAATTAAAAATTAAAATTAATCAAACACTCAAATTGATTTCCTTCCCGTCTGTTTGCTCTGCTGTGCCAGTCAGATGCCTGCCTGGCCGCCTGGTTGAGTTGAGCCCAATTCCAGGCCGGGACTGGACAGCTCAGGCGGTCGCAGTGGTGTCTATCATGGGCCTCGGAGCTGCAGGCACCTCGTTCCCACCTTGGGAAGTCAAGTAGGGGTCAACACAATTGGGTCCCCCAGCCTGAGACCTGGTGCTGGGCTTGGAAAGGGGGGCAGGCAGGAAGATAGCATCACTCTGGTCCAGAGGAAACGCTCAGGATGGGCTGGGAAGCAGAACCCCAGGGAATACTCATGGGGCCATCACCAACTGACATTTTGAGTCTGGGTGTCTGGTCCCTTCTCTGATCTCAGTTTCCCCATCTGTGGAATGGGGAGAGAGAGGCAGATGGAATAACTCCCTCTGGGTTCTTGCACTGGCGTATGGTCTGGACTGGTCTTCCCTGGGGACGGACTCTTCTCCAATCTTCAGCTGGCCAGGGGCCCAGACCTCCCCAGCTGGGCTTTGACCTACCACTTACCACTGGGCAACTGTGGGCAAGTCACTCACTTATTACCCCCAGCAGCAGGGGGGCGAGTCTCAGCCTGCAGGGGTCTGGGAAGGGCACCGTGGGGCTCCTCGCACTCTGCAGACAGTAGAGAGAGGCTGGTGTGAGGGTTCCCTGGAACGGGGCTGTGAACTGGGCGGGAGTCAGCTTATAGTTCAACTGCAGTGGTTTTGTGGAAAAGACCTTGGGGACCCCCTCCTTTCTTTGCCTTCCCCCCGACACTCACCAGGGGGTGAGTGTCTCTTGAATTCCCAAGTATCTACCCTTGGACTGCTCCACCCCACCGGCATCTTCTCACCTGGGTGACTCCCATAGCCTCCTCTCTAGGCTCTAGTCCTTCAGTTTCACCTCCTCCATTCCATCCTCCTCAAAGGAGCCGGAGGGAATATCCACAAATTCTGATCTGATTGTCTGCCTCCCCTTAAAACCCTTCAAAGTCCAATCATCCTCCCATGGCATCAAGGACTTGGTGACCAGGCCTGAATCCCCTGTCCTGCCTCCTCCCAGCAGCACACACTCCTCGACAGTGTGGGTGCTTTCTGATTTTTCTGCAGTCCTCCCTCCTGCCCCCTCTCTGCATTCGAGCACCATTCATGTGGCCAGCACATGCTCCCTGGAGCCCCGCAGTGGCCAGGCCTGGGCTGGTGGGTGCGGTGGGTGCCAAGGCATCAGAAGTGACCCAGACCCAGTTGTGTCCTTCCACCCCACCCGCACATTCCTCCTTCCCTAGCCCCCCACCCTCTACACCCCTGTGAATGCCTAGGCTCCTTCAAGGGCTGCCTTTCTGTGGCCATTTTAGGAGAGCCAGATCAGGCCCATGTTGGCCCAGTGAGGGCTGTGGACTCCCTGCTCCCCTCTGAGGCTCAGAACCAGGCTCTAGGGACTCCTGACTCTCAGCTCTTTGACGCTGCTGGCCTCCAGCCCCCCACACCAACCCGTGCCCTCTCCAGAACTTGGAACCCTGGCCTTACTCTGTGGAAGGGGCTGTGCAAGTGCCTGTCTGCCCAGAGCCTGTGAGTCTCCTGAGGGCAGGGCCCCATGGCCTGGCACAGAGCACACTTTCTGTGAGTGGGAGCTGAATGGCAGGTCGGTCTCCCCCCGACCCCTGCCATAGCATTGAGACCTCCCAGGTCCCCAAATGCCTCCTACCCCACTGGCCTCCCAAACTGCAACTCCAATCCCATCTCTTAGGAACAAGACCCCAACATCCACCCCTCCTGCTGCATGTGTCTGTGTCCCCCACTGGTGATGATCTCAGGTTCCCAGGAGAATGCTTGACAAGGGGTCAGTGCCCCTGGTAGAGTAGCTCGAGCTGCCAGCTTCCTTTATCCTCCCTCCTACCTAGGGACACACGAGGAGTGAAGAATTATACCCTTGGGAAAACCAAAGGCCATAGGATCCAATTCAGCTTGGAGTTCGTTGCTGGCCTATTGCCTTCTCATCCCTCCTTCATTCCTGAGCTTACCTTCCCCAGCCCTTCCCAAATGCGCTATTTCTTTTTTTTTTTTTAAGTTTTTTTTTTTTTTAAAGATTTTATTTATTCATTTGACAGACAGAAATCACAAGTAGGCAGAGAGGCAGGCAGAGAGAGAGAGGAGAGGAAGCAGGCTCTTTGCTGAGCAGAGAGCCCGATGCGGGGCTCGATCCCAGGACCCTGGGATCATGACCTGAGCCGAAGGCAGCGGCTTAACCCACTGAGCCACCCAGGCGCCCCCAAAAGCGCTATTTCAAGGGGATTTTCTCTCCCTCTGCTGAGCCCCGAGGCTAAACTCTCAACTTCTGACAGGGCCTTCTGGAACCTGTGGTCCCGGCCCCATCCCCCCTGCAGCCCCATCATCAGTTGTCTCTTCTCATGCTCTGACAACATGGGCTTGGTTTCCTTCCTCTCACTGCAGGGCTTTTGCATGTGCTGTTCCCTCTCTCTGTAGCCCCACTCCTACAAATTAATGTCTACCCAACCTCTTGGGGCTAGGTCGAATGTCACATCCTATCTTTTCCTGATTCCCAAGACCAGCCTGGGCCTCCACTTACCAGCCCCATAACTCTTCATAGCCCTGTCCGAGGTATAATTCCACCACTCTTTGCACAGTGGTTTGAATCCTTTTTCTTCCCCTAGACTCTAAGTTCTCTGATATGTATTCTCCACATTCGGCACAGCGCCGGGTGGGGAGTATGCCCTTGATAAATGTTTGTGGAAAGAGGGGCACCTGGGTGGCTCAGTTGGCTAACTGTCTGCCTTCAGCTCAGGTCATGATCCCAGGATCTTGAGATCAAGCCCTGAGTCGAGCTCCCTGCTCAGCGGGGAGTCTGTTCCTCCCTCTCCCTGTGCCCTTTCCCCTGCTTAAGCTCTCTTCCTCTTAAATAAGCAAATAAATAAATAAATAAATAAATAAAATCTTTTAAAAAATTAAAAAACAAAAACAAAAACCATATTTGTGGAAAGAATGAAAAACAACAGCTCTCAGTTAAAATCCTGAAACTTCACACCAAACCTTGGTTTCCTCCTTCTCTGAAAAGGGAATAACACCACCAGGATCGGTGCGAGGGTGAGCCAGTAAATGAAGATTCCCGCCACATAGTCGGTTAAGAATAAGGAGGAGGCCAGAGATTGGAGCGGGCAGGGGGTAGTTGAGGAAGGCTGCTCAGGGGTGGAAGGACTTGAGAGCTAGACGGATTGTGCCAGCCCAGTAGTAGGCATCTGGGGGAAAGACTGGAGGTGGGGAGCTGGGATGTGAGACGCATTGAGACAGCCTGGCTGGGTGGGGCCGTTCTCTGAATCTTGGGTGACCCTATTTATTTTTCAGCCTGACCCAGGATGCCTGGGGTTGGCTAAGAAGGCAGGCAGGAAATGCCCACTGCCTCCTGGGACCCCATGTAGGTCTCTTGGCTCCAGGCTGGACCTGCCTTGGTGATGGGGTCTGGGACTCTGCCAGAGTCTCCCCCACTGGCCTACGCAGAGAGCTAAAAATAGCAGAGGAGCCCTGGGTGGGCATCTGCAGGGGCACTGACCCAGCCCTCGTGGCAGGAAGCAGTCAATCCCCAACTTCTGGGGAAGGAGTTCCTTCCTGGAGCTGCCCACACTGGCCCACCCCCAGCCTTTGGCCCCCAGGCTCCAGATGCTGCTGTCTGGCAGTGGGGAGTGATTCCTCTAAGTGGGCCTGTTCATTACTCATGCCTCGTCTCTCTGTAAAGCCTGCTGGGAGCCAGAGGTGACAATAGCTCCCGGCCACCAGCCAGCACAGGGGCTGGATACAAGGGGTTCCCAAAGAGACCTCTGTACCTGCCTGCCTCTGTGTGGAACTCTTGGATAGAAGGCTGAGGCCTGGAGCTGCGGAAGGAAAATAAGTGAGTTACATTTATGGCCCCTTTGGGCAACTTAGGGAGGAAGTTGGGGCTCAGAGACGGTGTGCTACTTATCTGAGGTTGCACAGCAAAGTTGGGGGCATAAATTCCCAAGCATAGACACAAAGGCTGCATGGCTCCCACAACAGTAAAGTGGGAGAAACGGACTGGAACTGTTGCTTTGCTTGGATGTCAGGCACTCCGGGGAAAGGCTGTTTGTCTCTGTTTGGCTTCCCTGGGGTCCACCTGGAGGCCCTGGGAAGACTCCTCAGGAGGTGTGTTGAGCCACAGCAGGCAACAGCTGTGAGCTCATCTCCCCTGAGGCCCCCAGGAAGTCTGTTACAAAGGCAGAGGAGAAATGGTCAGGAAAGGAGGGAATAGGAAGACAGTAGGGGCTTTTGGGATAGGCCATAAAGCCAAGCTCAGGTGTGGGGAAAGAAAATGACATGTGCTGAACACCTACTGTGTTGGGTCATTCATGTGCATTCTTCTCCCTCTTTTTTTTTCTTTTAATATTGTGTTTGTTTATTTGAGAGAGAGAGAGAGAGAGAGAGAGAGCAGGAGGAAGAGGGAGAATCTCAAGCAGACTCTGCACTGAGCACAGAGCCTGATGTGAGACTCAGTTCCACAACCCTGAGAGCATGACCTGAGCCAAAGCCAAGAGTCAGATGGTTAACCAACTGAGACACCCAGGAGCCCCTCTTTTTTTTCTTTCTAAGATTTATTTATTTATTTTAGAAAGATAGCGTGTGGGAGCAGGGAGGAGGGGAAGAGGGAGAAAGAGTCTTAAACAGACAACTCACTGAGCAGGGAGTCTGATGCAGGGCTCGATCTCATGGCCCCTGAGATCACGACCTGAGCCAAAACCAAGAGCAGACCGCTCAATGGACTGTGACATTCAGGTGCCCCTGTGTGCATTATTCTTTTTTTTTTTTTCTTTTTTAAGATTTTTTTACTTATTTATTTGAGAGACAGAGACCACAAGTAGGCAGAGAGGCAGGCAGAGAGAGAGAGAGAGAGGAGGAAGCAGGTTTCCTGCAGAGCAGAGAGCCCAATGCAGGGCTCGATCTCAGGACTCTGAGACCATGACCAAGGACCCTGGGATCATGACCTGAGCCGAAGGCAGAGGCTTTAACCCACTGAACCACCCGGGGGACCCTGTGTGCATTATTCTTTACGAATTCTTCACCAGCCTCCTTGGGGGCTGAGTATTTTTACTCCCATTGTACAGAGGAGGACACTGAGGCTGGAAGTGGCACCGGGTATCACCACAGTGTGGACTCTGCAGGGCACCTTGCTGGGGCGGGGGCGCCAAAGTTCGGCTCTCTCTGGACTCACATCACAGCCAGAGCAAAGCCTGGATTTCTCCTATTTCCAGCTCCCGTCAGCAGGGGGAGGCTGTGCTGCATCTGGCAGCAGAACTAGGAGCAGAGATTGGGACTGGGTTTGCTAGGAGAGGAGAGGAGGCTCCTTTCAAAAGCTTCTGGATTCTGGAAGACCTTAGCCATGCCTCTGTGACAGCCGAGAGATGGGGAGGACTTCTGCCTGGATTTGCTAAGTGGCAGCTCTGTTGCTGCCCAAGAACAAAGTTGAAACACATCAATTCAAGGCTCTTATAGCTTCTCTTTCCTCAAATACACCCATCCTTCCCTATTTTCCACTACCATGTCTTCGCAGATGCTCTTCTCTTGGCATGGGATGCCCTTTTGGTTCCTTTCTGCCTGACCAACTCCGGTTCATCCTTCAATACCTGGCTTCAATGCCACCTTCTCCAGAAGCTTTCCTGGACTTCCTCCATCCCCCAAAGTCCATCTTATCTCCTGTTCTTTCATGTTTTTAAGGGCAGGACTGTGTCTAAATCATCTGTGTGTCCCCAGTATCTAGCATAGGATGGGACACATAATAGATGCTTAGTAAGCAAATGGGCATCCCTCTGCGGAGGTTGGAGAGTGAGGGTCTGTCTGGGGTGGAAGTAGGTGTGGGGTACACAGAAGATGAAATGCTTATGCATCAGGCCTGTTCAGGATCAAGCTGACAGGAAGCCTTAGGGGTGAACTTAAACTTTATTTCTCAGGGGCATCATGAAATTCCAGGGAGATCTTGGATGGGAATGAGTTCTATAAACTGTAGTGTGCTGTCCCTGGTAGGTCCTTGTACCTCTCAACTTTGCCGTGTTCCCCGGATGAGGGTGGAGAGAAAGGTCAAAGAATGAGGGAGGAGGCAGAGCAGGGCTGGTGAGGGTGGGGCGGGAAGGAGTGCAGCCTCTGCCCTTGCCCCAGCTCTCAAGGCAAGGAGTGGGTGGGATTCTGAGTGCTAAGGGCTGGCTTGGGACTCCTTCTCCTATGGGATCTAACACCGTATCAGAGTTCGGCATGGCCCCAGAGATGATGTAAGCCAATGTCCTTCCAAGGAAGGGTAAACTGAAGCCCAGAGAGAGGCAGGCATTTGCCCAAGGTCACACAGCAGGAGTGGGAGGCCATCCTATGAGCCCTGTCCTCCAGCATGACAGGTGTCCTCATCCTGGGCTCAGATCCGGACAGCTGTTTCCCTGATCCCTCCTCCTGGCCCCGCAGTCTCCGGCGCCCAGGACGCAGTGCCCCACACCCCAGCCTGCCCCTAGGCTTAGCCGCCAACAAGCATTGCGCGCCCCTTGGATGGCACGGTCCGGACAGCTCCCAACCGCCCTTCTCCTTGACTCACCTCCAGCCCCGGAGGGCCGGGATCAACCGCGGCTGACAGGGCGCCGCCCGCACCGCCCCGGCTGCGCCACCGCCCGGGAGAGTTCCGGCGCGGCGAGGCTGCCCTCCTTGGCGCCCGCGGGTGGGGCAGGTCGAGCCCGGTGCGCTATCCCTTTAAGCCCGGGCGAGATGGGAGCTGTCAGCGACAGCCGAGGCTAGAGCGGGACGTCGCCGCCCGCCAGGCCAGAGGCAGGAGCCGCGGAGCGAGCGGAGAGCGGAGGTGGCGGCGGGGCCGGGCGCGGCAGGTCCCCTCGCCGCCCGCTGAGCTCTCGAACCCTGGGCCCGGCGAGGCGGGCGGCGCCCAGTGTAATGCGGAGAATGTGAGAGGCAGCGCAGGGCGGTGGGGAGGAGGGGGCGCGAGAGAGGGCGGCGGCAGGATAGAGGGAGAGACAGCGGGAGAGAGAAAGGACAGGGAACGGGGAGCAGGTGGGAGAAAAGAGAAGAGATAAAAGGAGAGGCAGGGACAGGAAGGGGGGGGGTGCAGAAAGGAGTGAGAGAACACGCGGCACGGGCGGCGGCGCAGGCGAGGAGGAGGGGGCCGGCTTCTTCGGGTGGGAGCGCCCGAAGCCAGAGTTGGGCGCCCCGGCCGGGGTTCGGGAGGCGAGTACGGCCCGGCCGGACATGGTGGGGGAGCGGGGAAGCCGGAGGGGCCCCCTCTGGAAGCGGCGGGGGACCTGAGGCGGGCCCGCCGGGAAAGGGACGCAGGGCCAGTCCATAGGCCCCGCGGGCCGCGCTCCGGGGGCTCCGGCGGGCCGGGGCAAGGGGGCCTTTGTGAGCGCCCCAGGAGTGCGGAACCGGGTGTGCGGCGGCGGGGATGTGTGCGCGCCCGGGGCTGCGCGTGTGTGTGCGAGTGTGAGCGCCCGGGTGGGTGGGAGCGCGCGTTAGGGATTCTGCTGGCATCGCAGCGTGGAGAGCAGGAGGCAGGAGTGGGGCGCGCAGGGGAGCGCGGGGCCCTCCCGCGCACACGCACACGCCGCGCGCGCACACACATACACACACGCACACGCACACGCCCTCCCTGCCTCGCTCGCTGCCGCTGCCACCATCTCGGAGCCGAGCCCTGCGGAGCGGGAACCCGAGCCGGAGCGGGAACCGGAGTGGAGCAGAGCCGAGCCGGGGAATGCGGGCCCGGAGCGGAGCGGCGCGCAAAGTGCGCGCCCGGGACGGTGAGTGCAGCCAGGCCGGGACGTTGCAGCTGGGCCGGGGCTGCCGGGGCGCAGGCCGGGGAGCTGGGGTGTCAGCCCGCCGGCAGCGCCGCGTGCGCGGCCTCTGATTGGGCGGGAGCCTCGGGGGCAGGGGGTGGGGGTGGGGTGTGGGGTGCGCGCCCATGGGGGGCGTGCACGCGCGGAGATGGATGGGGCGCGCTCGGCATCCCGGTCCGTGACCGCGCTCCCGCCCGCTGCGCGGCCCCGCCTAACCCTCGCCTGCCGCCGGAACCCCGGCGACTTGGAGCAACTTTGTGTGTGGGGGGAGAGGAGATGGAGGCGTTTTAATGGAGGAATTCCGGCCTTGCCTTCCTGAGGAGAGAACGCGAGGGAGGGATGGGACGGGGGCGCCGGCTGTGCCACCCGGCAGGCCAAGGGGTGCGTCTCCACCACCCCATCGGCACAGCCACCGGCTCTCTGGGACACCAGTCCCTTACCCTGGCGCCGCGCTGGATCCGCTCCCGGCGCTGGACTCCTGTGACTCCTCCAGGGTCCGGTGGGACCGCGCGGCGACAGCTTCCAGGCCCTGGGGCCGCAAGGTCGTCTTTGCAGCCAGGCTGAGGACACAGGGTTTGAGGTGGGGAGTGGGGAGACGTGCCTGTGTGTACATGGGTGTGCCCGCGCCTTCTGCTGCGTGGGACAGGCGGCTGAAAGAAGGGAACTGCCAGATAGAGGCATCGCGTTAGATCTGGCCCCCAGGAGCTCCCAAGAAGCCAGGCATTGAAAGGAGAACCTCTAGGTCTCTGGCCTGGTGCACCCCCCCCCCCCCATCCTGTGCCTGTTTTGCTTGGAGCCAGGCTTCTGTGTACTCTACCACGTGTCAGGGCTGTGCCTGTGTTGTGCACCTCCCCACCCCACTCTGTTCCTGAGTCTCCTTCCACACTCCTGTCCCGCCCACTGCTGGCAGCCTCAGGGAACTTCCCAGGTCCCCTCCCCAAATGGCAATCCTGCCCCTGGATAGGATGGATGAGGGGAAGTAGCCCTAGGTGGTGCCCCTGAGATGGAGGGACCAGGTCCCCTCCAGAGAGAGGCCCAAGGAAAGGTCAGAGGTTAGGACTTCTCCTATACAAATCCTCCTTGCTGCCAGGGCAGGTTTTTCCTCCTCTAGGAAGTCTTTCCTGATTGCTCCTTGAATCTGTCCTCTGGGCTCTGGTTTCTGCGTTGGAGCAGTTGGGTTCCCCAGCAGTCCTTGTTCCTGTGCTCTCTCCTGGCACTCATTGTTAGCCCGTGGGGGTCAGAAATCTTGGTTCTCTGCCTATGCATTATGCAGGATCTACCTGGCTCTCTGGGGGATGGCAATATTTTGTTTGACCAACCTTCAGGCTTAAACCTTGCTTCCACTTCCTTATCCTTCTGGAGCCTTGTCAGCCACCTGGTGAGAGTGCAAGGCCCATGGACGCAAGGCCACTCTATTTCACAGACGGCGGTTTTGAGACAGAGATGGAACTAGGAGAACTCCAGGCTCCAGGCAGCCCCTTTCCACTGGGAAGGTAGCCTTTCACCCTAGTCTTGGTGAGATGGGGAGGGACTCTGGCTTCCTGCTTCTGGAGAGTCTCCTGGGGCCGCTGTCTGTGACCAGCACCCTTCCCAAGTGGGCAAGAAGATGGGCATAGCCACTCTCAACCTTGTTCTCCCTAGCTTGACTTCTGGCACCTCTTGTCCCCAGCTTCATTAAGTTTTGCTTCTTAGATTTGGGGATGGAGTCTACCTGGGCTCCGCTTCCTGGTTTGCAAACCGGCTTCCTATAATCCATCCACTGGGATGTCTGTATTGTTCTGGGGATCAAAGGGGTTTCCCCACCCCCAGCCTGGCCCTATAGGCTAGGTCCTGGAATCCTTTCCACTCTCCTGAGATCTGCATCCTAGAGCCCCATCTGGCCCAGAGAGCTCACCTCAGGGAGATGGCTTCCTCACAGACATCTCAGTGTGCACTGGGGGGAATGGACTCTGGGGGCTCTTGGGACCACTTCCTACACTGGTGGCCCACCTGAGGAACAGAAGCTAGACCAGCTCTCAGCCCCAGGCAGGCTTTTGTGAGTGCTCTCCCCCATGTTGACCTGGTGGCAGCCTGGACTCATCCCCAGGGCCACTTTGGTCCTTAGAGGCCTCTGGGGGCAGGGAGAGCTGTTGCCCAGCGGTGGCCAAAGCTCCTCCTGGGGTTGGGGTGCTCTTGTGTTCTGTGGTGGCTGCTCAGCCTCTTTACTGGCTTCATGTTCCAGTAGCCCTGCTCTCACTCAGTGGCCTTTCTTACCCATTGTTTCTGTTTTCTCTCTCTTCCCCCCTTCTCCATCCCCTTGTGGCTCCCTGAGCTCTCCGCTTTCCTGTGTGTCGACTGATGCTCTGGTTGACCCCCAGGTGGCTAGAGCGTGGCCTGGTGCCTGCTTGGTGCCCCCCCTGCTACCCAGGTCCACTTTAATCTCTGCCCAGCTTTTTCTTCCCCCTTCCCACCGCAGGACCCAGCAGGCTGAGCCTGCCATTTGGTCTCGAGCCATGGGGAGGGAGGGAGCAGGGTACCTCTTTGGCCCTGGGTCTGTGCTGTCAGGGGTGTGAATCCCAGCCAGGTGCCCCTAGCTTTAGGAAGAGCTACTCCCCCTCAGACCTCTGACCAGTGGGACCCCTTCTTTCCCTCTCCAGCCAGTCTCTGACTCTGCTGTGGGTGTGTTTTAAATTAGAAAAGTGTCATATTCTAACAAATTCTGAGATAAGTTGTTGGGTGGGCTGGGCCTTGGGGTGATCTGAGTGGGGGGAAAGTTTACCCCTGACTACTCAGGCCTCATTTGGGAGGTCCTGGGGGCCACTCTGGCCAACCAGAGTCTCCTCCACGGGTTTCTGGGGCTTGCACATCTGCTCCTGAGAACCATGACTTGGCCTTGCTCCTCATTGCCTAGAATTCTCCAGTCAGGGGCTTGCTCCACATTTGGGGTCCTCTCTTGGTTTGAGGCCTGGGCTGAGTCCTGGGGATTCCAGTGACAAGCCTAAGTCCCTCCCTGGGTGGGTTCTGGAAGGGACACAGGTATCCATCCTGGGTATGAGGCCGAGTGGGCTGGGCAGCTGCAGAGGGACGTGAGACAGGGTTTGGCAGCGGGTTGTTTCAGGTGGAGTGGAGGCTGGTGTGTTTTGACCTGCTCAGATGTTTCTGGCACTTGGTAGAAGCCCCGTGAATATGCTGAATGCATAAGTGGAAGGAGAGCACGAACAAGGGAGGGCTTTCCAGGCAGATGGCACAGTGTTAGGGAAGGCATGGCAGTGGGAAGCACCAGGCATGGGTGGAGCATGTTTGCAAGGGAGTAGCTCATGCTGGGGCACAGCCGGCCCGGAGCAGGTTGGCACAAGACCCAGGAGGGTCTGGAGTGCCCAGCTGAGAGTGTGGGCTGATTCCACATTCAGGGGCTGCGGGGTGGAAGTTCTGGAGGAACCCGCGAGCAGATCTGCAGTTTCAACAGCTCCCTCTGGTGGTTGTGGGAGGGGTTGGCCAGGGGAGCCGGAGGCGGGGATGAGGTCCTGAGGCTGTCAAGGGAATCCAGGCTGGGGGTGAGGGCAACAGGATGGTTTTCCACCCCAGGAGGGTGGAGAGATTCCACCTGGGGAGGAGCCTTGTGGGGCAGAGGATGCCATCCATCCCGAGTTGGGCAGGGCCTCAGGAATATCACGGTTCCCACTACCTGGGCAGAGGAAGGTAGTCAGTGTCTGAGACTCACAAAAACTGGCCCTCCCACTGGGTGTGCTTGAGCAGTTCCCCTGATCCCTCCCACTTCTGTGTCTAGGTCTGCAAAATGGATAAGTTTGTCTCCCTGGAGACCTGGGGTGGGTTTGGGTGGGAATCTGTGACCGTGGAAGTGGGCTACAAAGAGAAGGGGTAGAGTGCTGGTCACACTTCTCTTGGACAGAGGAAGAGTTGGAGGACCGGGGACGGGTGGTGGCTTGAATGAGATCACAGGACAAGCTGGGGGCAGGGTGTTCCTGCTTGGGGTTTTCCTGGCTGGGTCTTTGGTCTGTGGGGCAGGGGCGGGTAGCATGCCCAGGGCCTCGAGGCCTCTGCAGAGGACGTCCTCAAGCAGTGGCTTCTGCAGTCCAGCTGTCAGGGAGCATATGGGGCCATATGGCCCCATCAGGGGAGACGCCAGCCGCTGAAGGAGAAGGAGCGGCTGCCATCCTGGCCTTCTGGATCTATGTGGGCACTGCCAGCCTTTGGGGTCGGGGCGGGAGGAGGCCAGAATGGAGCCTTGGTGTCCAGGTTGGTTTGGACATGAAGCTTGGGTCTTGGCAGATGGTCCCTTTCCAACACCCATCTGCCAGAGCAGCCGGACAGGCGGCTTCAGGCCCAGGCCTGATCCAATTAGGCCCAGGCCAGCTGTGCCAGGTGCCCTCCACGCTCCCCCCGCTCCCCCCGGCTCGGATGCCCTGGCGATGCACAGGCAGTGGGTGCTACAGGGCATCTGATGTCGGGGCTTCAGGGCTCAGCGGAGTAAGTGTGTGTGACACGCAGCCTCGCCCTGGGCGTGGGTTCTGTAGCTCTAAGATTTGGGGGGGTGTGGAAACGGGTCCCTTGAATCAGCCTGGGGTGGTCAAAAGGGTGTGAGCGTGGATGGATTCTGGATCTGGGTCTGAGTCCTGGCTCAGCTGCTTCCAGGCTGGGTGACTTCGGGCAAGTTCTTTCACTTTTCTGAGCTTCGGTTTCCTCATCTGTACCACGGGAGAATGATATCCCTGCCTCATTGGGGTGTCATGGGTGTACTTTGAAGTGACATGCGGAAGGCAGGCACTGGCCTGATGCGTATAAGAATCTTCAGGGAATGTTGGTTCATTTTTGTTCTCTGCTGGGAGAGGGAAATGAGGCCTCTCAAAGTATCCATATCTAGACCGAAGTAGAGAGAAACCTTATTATTACTGTTTTCCAGAACAAAATCTGCTTTACGGCTTTCTGTAAGTTTTTCTACTCCTTCCCTCCTCTAGACCTCATGGCAGTTCTGCAAAGGAGGCAGAGAGCCTGCCCCGTTTCACAGATGAGGAAACCGGGAAGGCATTCTTAGAGTTGCACAGCAAGCTGGGTGGACCCTTGGTCCCAACAATTGCTCCATGGGTTTTCTTCCCAAACCTTGGGTAGAGATTGGGGAGAAGTTGGTCTGTCTTCGACAAGGCCTGTCTAGATCAAGCTTGGGAGTCCTAAAGTTTCCCCACCCAGCCCTGTCTTCGTCACAGATAGAAGGACAGGCTGTCATGGTGACAAGCAGTCAGTCCCAGCTGGGGTGGGTATGGTGACCCTCAGTGGGTCAGCATGTACACCCTCTGCTCTGCTGGCCAGGTGGGAGTGGGGGTGGGGACTGGGAGGAAGGAGGAGGGGGCCTTCACCTCCTGGTGAAGCCTAGGCCAGTAGGGCTCTGCTTTTTGGGGAGGGCGGGGAGGGCACTGGGCTCTGCCCCTGACCAGCTGTGTGACCTTGGCCAGGTCAGCGTCTGGGCCCTCTTTGAGCCTCAGCTTCCCTCTTTGTAAACGGGAGAGAATTACCTCTGTGCCTGCCTCACAAGGCTGTTTTCGAGGCTCAACTCTAAATACCTATTTTTATTTTTTTTTTTAAGTTTTCTTTCTTTTCTTTTCTTTCTTTCTTTTTTTTTTTTTTTTAAGATTTTATTTATTTATGTGACAGAGAGAGACATCCTGGGATCATGACCTGAGCTGAAGGCAGACGCTTAATGACGGAGCCACCCAGGTGCCCCGAAATACCCATTTTTATTTTTATTTTTTAAGATTTTATTTATTTGATAGAGAGAGACACAGTGAGAGAGGGGAACACAAGCAGGGCGTGTGTCCCTCCGAGCAGGGAGCCCGATGCAGGGCTCAATCCCAGGACCTCAGGATCTTGACCTGAGCTGAAGACAGAAGCTTAAAGACTGAGCCCCCCAGGTGCCCCTCAAAATACCTATTTTTATACGGACATGCCGTTCCACAGCTGCAAGTCCAGGAGTCCCCAGTCCTGCAGCTGCTGGTCCTAGGATCATTCAGCGATTCACTTTTGGGGTGCTTCTTCTGGGCCTGGCTGTGCTAGCCGCTCTGGGGACAGAGATGAGCCACTCCAGCCCCTGCCCTGTTGGGGTATGCAGCCCGCACTCAGTAGCAAACTTGCGCGCAGTAGTTCTTAACGGTCTCCCAAGGCCACGCTGGCTGTGGCCCTTGAACCCTCCCTATTGCCTTCAGGCCGGCGACTGGACTCCTCAGTGCCTTGCATGGGGTCGGAGCCTTCACTCCAGCCATCTCCCTCTGGTCCTCTGTGTGCACTCAGGTGCCAGCCAAATGCCACTCACTGTCCCTTTCACACCTGTTGTGGCTTTTTTCTTCCTCCAGGGTCTGGCCGTGCTGTCCCCACCACCTGGTGCCTTCTTCTGCCTCTGCCCTTGTGGTTCCCTCCCACTGTTTAATACTCGGCCCATGTGCCGTATTTCAAGTCTCCAGCTAGAAGTAGCTGCTTTTTCCTCAGGACTGTGCACCTACTGTGTGCAAGGCCTAGTGTATGGGTGGCCTGTGAACTATGGTGGTTTATCTCTCTAGGATGCCTTGGTGGTAGGGACCAGGTTTTTCCATCCTGGGTACCTGCCATGTCCAGGCACCTGGGGCTAGGCGGGCGCAGAGACATGAGGGGAAGCCCCCAGGGCCCCTGTGGCCAACGCCACTTCTTCCTGCCTCTTGAGCCTGGGGATGTGGGCGAGGCCTGGAATGTCTACTTGAAAAGCCCCCGAGTTATGGATGGCTTTTCTGCTGAGGTGCTCACCACAGACACGGACTTCCTTGCTCCTGGAGGCTCCACCTGGCTGCGCCGGGGTGCCCAGTCATTGGCCGCACATAACTGGCTCTGGGGAGTTGCATGGCATTGGCAATTAGTGACTGATTATTTGGGGTACTGATAATTCTTCCATTATCGATTGGTGGAGAGGGCCTAGCTAGTGTTGGTGTGGGTCAGCTGGGCCTGGCTGGGAGACTGCGACCATGACCACTGACTTCCTGACCGGGAAGTTCCAGAAACAGGAGTCAGAGGAAAGGAGGTGTAGGCCACACTGTCTTAGATTGGAGCTGCCAGGGCTGAGACAGAGGGTTGGGGAGAGGGAGACTGAGGTGAGCAGGGAGCTTTTGCTTCCTTCCATCTCCCTCTGTCCCCAGCTTCTATGTTCTGCCTCTGGAACATAGGAGGCAGACTCCAATCCCGGTCTCAACTGGCCCTGGGGCTCTGCTTTCCCATCTGTTAAATGGGGATCTCAGTCTTTGGGGTAACACTGTGCCTTTGAGTGAGACAGCCTGGCCGTCACTGACGGCATTTGTGCTGAATGGGTGAGGGCCTTCTGAGGCTTGGAGAGGGTGGTGGCTCCTTCGCGATGAGAGCCGGCATCACAGTCCTCAGCTCAGGGCTGCTCAGCAGAAGGGACAGTGAGCTGGTGGGTGGGAGGGACGGGCTGCTTGGAAGACTACAGTTGTCTCTCCCAAGTGCTCTGTCTGGCTCCTGAATGTTCTAAGGCTTCTCAATGTGGAGTCAGGACTCAGTGGAATTTGTGCAAAAGTGATTTCTAGGGAAACCACATAAAGGAACCAGCAAGGGGTGTGTGGGGGGGAGGGATGTTTAACCTACTTGAGAGACCTAGCTGCCTTTCAGGATCGCCAGGAGCACAGGGCATTGTGTGTGGGGCTCCTGGCTCATGTCACCAAGGCCTTTTTTTAAAAAACTTTTCTTAGGAACATTTCCAAACATACAGAAAGGTAGAGAGACTAGAATAGGAAACCTTATATAGCCTTACCTAGATTTAACAATTGTTAACATTTTGCCACATTTTGCCTTATCTTTATTCCCCCAGAGTATTTTAAAGTAAATTATAGACATCATGCCATTTCACCCCTAAATATTTCAGCATTGGTCTCTGAAAGATATGAGAAAAAATTTCTGTTCAACCTCAAGTGGTCATATATTCCTTTTCATTTTATCCTTGAGAGATGAGGATGCTGTCAGATGAGGGACTGAACCCTGAGAGGTGGCCTGACATGTCCAAGGTCACAGAGCAAAGATGGGTAAGGGACAGGAGAGGTGGGACCTAGGAGGTGGCCACAGGTGTGACAGCCTGGGACTGGCAGCGTTGCCAGGGGGAGGGGGAGGCCCGGGGGAGGGGGAGGGCGTTGGTGGTCCAGAGCTGGGCAGGTGGCTGCAGCAGGATCTCCATCTTTGGGGGAGGGGGTTCCTCTGGCTCAGGCTGGGGGTTCTGCCTGCAAACAGGAAGTGACTGTCTTTTAGGTTAATCTGCTCTCTTCCTTTTGTTTGCTGCGGGATTAATCAGGAACTGCAGCGTCAGGGAAACCTAAAACAACGTCTTGTTTATTGTTTAATTTAGGAGAATGTTATCAGGCTCTGGCCATACAAGTGAAGGGAGTTTCTGCTGGCACAAGAAACAGCGCTGCCGCCCACTATCCAGCTTGGGGGGAACAGTGGGGAAGGCAAGGGGAGGGCTTGCCTGAGAAGAGGGCTTAGGATCCCAGTCTGGGCTCTCATTGGGGGCGGGGGGATCTGCGTATCAGGGGCCTGGGGCTGAGCCTGAGATCTGGGCTGGGCTGAAGACTGTACCTTCGGAACAGATGGAAGTGAGGCACCAGAGGGGTGAGCTTCTGGCGTGACTGTGTGCTGGAACGGGGGAGAGCCCTGGATGCTTCTAGCCATACTGAGGAGCTGTCCTTCTCTCTCCTGCTCTCCTGTCTGAGCCCAGTTTTTCCCTGGGGAGACTCTTATAGGACTGGTGTCTTCTGCCAGCTCAGGGCAGGTGCGGGCCTCCCCGGGCTTTCTTGTCTCCCTAAGGTCAGGGGATCCTGCCCCCAGCACCCACATGTGCCTGGGACTCCTTATTTGGCTGTTAATGACTTAGTATCTCTTGATTTTGCCAGGGTCACCGAGGTCCCAGCTATGGAATTGGAGAAAGTTGGAACTAGAAGGCAGCCCCAGAGATGATCTCATTTTTGTTACGGGTTTCAGGAAGGGAAACTGAGGCACAGGGCATGGTTATCCTTGTCTTAGGGCTCACAGTGAAGAGCACTATAGAGCCTTGGCAATAGTCTGGTATCTGGCTTCTCAGTCTCAGGAACCCCTGCTTCTGGGCCAGCTGGGCTTGTAGTTTAGACACACTAGTGCTCCCCAGTGTGCAAAGGGGAGAAGGCAGGCCCAGCTGGGAAAGGGCTGTCAGTCATCCCTGGGGTGGGCCCAGGTTCCCCTATTAGGGCCTGCCTCCCTCTGCGTGCGTGTGTGTGTGTGTGTGTGTGTGTGTGCATGCACACACACATGCATGCACTGTCACGCTCTCCTAGTTACTTATCAGGGAGGAGAATGGGCGTGCAAGTCGGGAAGAAGGCTTTAATGGGGTGTCCTGAGGTCCAGCCATCCAGGGCTGGGAGTTGCCTGCTGTTCTCCCATCTTTTTCTCTGCAATGAGGAGAGCCCTGAATAGTGCCAGGCTTATTTCTCGAGGACAGGAAGTGGGGCAGGAGAGGTCCCTGGGAGAGAGGTAACCAAAGGGAGACAGAGATATCAAAGCACTCTCTGATCCCTGGTCTGTGGTCCTATGGTGCTGCCAAACTCTGCATCAAGCCTGTGTATTCTTGGCAGTTGGGAAAGGAGAGGAAAACAACCCAAGCTTGCACGAAGAGGCTGGATGGGGCCTGTCTGATCTGGATGACGTCACCACTCCTCCTGCTACAATGAGGCAGGTCATGGGCTCCTTCTGTCCCAAGAGTGAGGCAGGGCGGACAGGGTATGGGTTTCAGCCTGTCTATTGTGGTTGGAAAGGGGGCTGGGAAAGGTCAGAGGAAAGAGGGAAGGTCCTTGTTGCCCCTTCCCCCATCCTTTTCCTCCGCTCTCCCAGTGCTGGAGGGATAGGGTGAGCACAGTGCCTGGAGTCCAGGGGGCAGGTGGGACAGTGCCTGCTGGAACTGAGGCAGGGCACAGAACAGTACCTTTATTAATGCACACAACTGCCCTGCATGGTGGAGATCATGGGCTCCGTTTTACAGACGAGGTCACTGAGGCTTAGACAGTCTCGCAGCTGGTCAGTGAGGAACCTGGGATTTGAGGCTAGAACACCCTGGCTTTGCTGGACCATTCTGTCTTCTGGACCGGGCTTCTGCTCTCGGCTACACCTTTCACTGCTGTTCCCTGGGCCTTGGTGTTTGCCTTTGGCCAGTGGGGCCTGGGGGGTGGCTCAGGGAGCAGCAGCCACCGGCTGGAGGGGAGGCTGAGCTTCCACCAGGCCTGCTAGAAGCTAAGGGTTCTGGTTGAGGCTTACTGCAGTTCTCAGGAGGGATCCTTCCCAGCCAAAGTGAGTGAGAGGCTCCACAGCGCTGTGCTGAGGGGTTGGGCTTCTGGGTGTGTGGAGAGCCCTTCAGAGCCTCCCGCCCTCTTTGCTCCTAGCTGGTGGGGGCCTTCTGTGCATTTATGAGGTGACTGCAAGGCAGTGGGGGAGCCCGTGTGCATATACGTGGGCCACCCAGAGGCCTGGGGAGGCACGTTTGAGCACTGAGCGTGGAGTAGGGCCAGGCTGAGTTCGTTGAACACCAACTGTTGGTCACAGGACTGGGGGATTTACATACACTACCTCACTTAATCTAAGAACAACCCCGTGAGAGATGGACTATCACTATTCCTGTTTAATGATAAGGGAGCTGAGGCTCAGAGAGGCTGAGAGAATTGCAAAGATCACACAGCGAGTGAGTGGGGGAGCTGGTATTTGAAACTAGGTATGAGCCTGGGTCTGTGCTGCTGCTGCGAGGAGGGCAGTTAAGTTTCGGGAAGGACCTCTGGTGGCTGCTCTGTACTTGGAGAGGGGACCAAGGGTCAGGTGAAAGGTGGAGAGGAGAGGCCTGCTGGGGTCTAGGGCTGTATGTCCTTGGCTCTGGGTCTGTATCCTCAAACCTGCTTTAACTCCCCTTCAGGGGAGTGGTGCACATTCCTATGGTTCCTGATCAGACAAAGGCCTGGAGGTGGGACAGAAACAGGGCAGTGTGCCATGCTGACAGCATCTGGAGATGAGGGCGGAGGGGGGACCGGGCTGTGCAGGCCTCCAGTGCCGGCCTGGAGCCGTGGATGTTCTCTGGATTTGAGCAGAGCCAGGTCTGAAGGTTGGAGAGATGGCTGTCTGGTGGCTGGGCTGGTTAGTGACCATGGGCCATGGGTGAAGAGGTGAGAGAACAGAGGGTGTCTGGAGGCTTCTCCCCTCCTTGTTCTGAGCCCATATCAGTATAGGCCGAGGGCGTGGTTCATCTTCGTCTGTCTCTGTTCTTTGCGCTCCCTTTCCGGGCCTCCCAGAGCGTGGAGTGAGAGTGGGGAGCGGGGGTCCCTGGCCCCTCCCAAGCCCCTCCCTTGGAGGCTGTAAATATTTTATCTCCACCATCTCTGCTGCGGAAATTGCTGCTTTTAACACCTTTTTTTCCCTTTTGCTTGATACAAACGAATGCTGGAAAAATTTTGTGCTGGGCGCTCACTCTGTCGCTTCTGCCTGTGCCCAGAGTCCCCTCCAAAAACTCTAATTGCTTTTAAGCTGCGATAGTTGGCAAAAGCAATTTTCTTTACATTATGGAGAAAGGGGGAAAAATCCACCACATTTTCTTCTTCCCTTTTTTTTTTTTTTCTAACCTATCGTTTTGAGTTCCTCCTCATGGCTGCTAAGAAGATTCTGGGAGAGAAATGGAGTAGAGAAAGATGTGGGCGGGGAAGCAGAAGCACGCTTGGAGAGGGCCTTTTGCTTTCCGGTCCTCAGTTTCCCCATTTAGAAGGTGGTCCTATGTCCGTTCATTCATTCAGCAGACATCCTGGAGCACACCCCGGGGAAGCAGCTCGAGGGCCAGGACTGGCTCTGTCTTTGCTGCCGCATCCCCAGCACCCAGCACAGAGTGTGAGTACAAGCTCAGTTAACAACAGTGGACTGGGGACGCCTGGGTGGCTCAGTTGGTTGGACGACTGCCTTCGGCTCAGGTCATGATCCCGGAGTCCTGGGATCGAGTCCCGCATCAGGCTCCCAGCTCCACGGGGAGTCTGCTTCTCCCTCTGACCTTCTCCTCGCTCATGCTCTCTCTCACTGTCTCTCTCTCAAATAAATAAATAAAATCTTTAAAAAAAAAAAAAAGAACAGTGGACTGGATCAGCGGCCCCACTGTGAGCCAGGCGCTTTGCCAAGCCCCAGGGGTGCACCCGGATGGGTCAGAGGCAGCCACTGGCCACAGGAGCTCCCCATGGGCGAGGATCCTCCAGATAAACCTATTGCTGCATTTCTGAGACCTCACGCAGGGGGCTGCTGGCTACTTAGGATCCCAGTGCAGGGCAGGGCAGGGCAGTGAGGAAAAGCGGCCCAGGGGAGGGCCTGGGCTGCATTGTGAGGAGGGGGAAGGAGTGTGGCAGGTGAACAGAGGCCAAGAAGCAGGAAAAGCGTGTGCAGAGATGAGGGGTGGTGAGCACCAGAGCTGAGGGTGGGGTCTGGCAGCGGAGGAGGGGAGGCTATCAGGCTGGGCCCTGAGTTGCCTGGAAGAGCTTTCCATGGAGGTGGAGAGTTTGGACATGATCCCAAGGGTGAGGGGAGCTCTGGAAGGGTTTGGAACTGAGGACATGTTGGGGAGATCCCTTTGGCTTCACAGCAGGGGTTGGAGAGGAGGGGCTGCCCACTGCGAGGCTGGTCCGGCAGGAACAAGACAGGATCCAAATTCCTGGTGCTTCTCTCCTCTGCTTGTGCTGTGAGAAGAGGTGCCCCAGGCCTTCCCTGGACCCTGGGGTGAGGAGCCCCCAGGGTAGGAGTCCAGCTCATAGTCCTCTGTTGTCAGAGTCAGTCAGGTTTGCCTGGCTCTGGGTTCCTCAAGACCCTTTAGGGTGTACGGAGCCCGCTGACCTCTGACCCCTCAGGTGACCTTAGAAAACATCCCCTGAGGTGGCTGAGCAGGTGGCCATTTCCCACTGCCAGGGATCGCCCAGGTTTGTCCCAGGGTTGTATAGGCAGGTGGAGAGGGCCTGGGGTTTTGAACCCAGGTCTCAGGGCCCTAGCTGGCTGCCCCCATCCCCTCTGCGGTGCTCTCCTCTGCCCCGGGCCCTCCTCTCCTCCCCTCCCCTCCCGAGCCCTGTGCTCCTTCCCTGTTTGCAGAGCGTGTGGGGCTTTTCAAAAGCATTAATGATAGAAAATAAATTGGAATCGGAGAGGAATCATCGCCGGGCATTCTCGGAGGGCCGCCTCTGCCCTCGCGTCTCTCAGCCATATTGAAGCCGGCAGCCCGACCGGAATATGAATGAGTCCGGGGCCGGCATTGCTCTTAATCTGTCGGGGAGCCCTCCCTGGCCAGACGGTGCTCTCTGGCAGCTGCGCTGTTTGCAGTGAGGTCCCAGCGGCTGCGGGGCCTCACCAGCCAGGACCAATTTCTCTGGGATGGAGTCACAGTCCACAGCTACAGACGAGGGGCAGGGGAAGCCTCATGCCCAGTGCCCTCTCCCCTTTAGACCTGGGCTGGAGACACAGCCCCGAGGCTGGCCTGGGCTGGGTCAGGCATCAATGCATGGACTCAGGTAGGGGAGGTACCTATGGAACTGCCAGAGGCTCCTTGGGGTCTGAATTCCTCATCTGGGTATTCAGGGCCCCTTGTGTACTTAACCCACTTCATCCTGTCTCCTCCAGGAAGCCTTCCTTGATCACTGCCTGGCTTCCACTGGGCTTTCCATTTTTGAGCCTCGTGTGGCCCCTGGAACGGGGATAGGCAGCTGAGGAGTGGAGGGGGCTGGGTGTGATCCGGTCAGGAGGGCTAGAGATGAGCAGCGTAAAGGCAGGGCGTGGGAGCCCTGTGATGGCCGGCCAGAGCTGTCATCTGCCCACCAGCAGGGAGCTCCCGAGGGCAGGCCCTGGTCTCCCTGCTCACACAGGTGTGAGGCTCTGGGGACCTGGGGAATAACTTGGGGCAAACTGCTAGCTTAGAGCTAGGGAAACTGAGGCCCAGATAGGGGTGGTTAGGAAGGGCCCCTGTTCCACTCTAAGCAAGCTATACGTCCATGCTGGTATGACCCCCACAACAGGAGCAGGAGGTGGGCTTTTGTGCCTCATTTTAGAGAGGAGGAAACTGAGGCTCAGAGTGGCCAGATCTGGGACATGCTTTAGGCCTGCGTTTGAATCAGTTGATTGGAGCCCTGTTGCCTCTCTCTGGCAGGATTATGGGGGTGCTGAGGCGAGTTGAGTTGCCTGAGGGGGCCAAGGTGCAGTTATGCCCAGAGTGAGCTCAGCTAGGGCAGAAAGCCCGGTATCCTGGCCCAGATCTGCCACCAAGTCCCTGTGTGACCTGGGCGGTGGGCTCTCTCGGTGCCTCAGTTTCCCCAGGCCAGTCTGAGAGAGGCCCCGTGGGGGGTCAGAGTGAGTTTGGGGGCCCCCGAGAGCTCGTGGGCCCTTGGCCTGGCTGCCACCCCTGCTCAGTGTTTCTGTCTGGTCCCTGGGCTCTTCGGCCCCAGGCCAGACTCATAATGAAACCTCTTGCTCCTGTCCTCTTTGGGCTCACCGTCTTGCGGGACATAGTGATGGGGGCACCCAAGAAGGACCTGGGCTCTGCAGGCCCAGCTAGTAGTAAGGGGCCGTTAGGGAAGCCTGTCTGTCCCATACCCGAGGAGGGATGAGGGACTCAGGCCACAATCAAGTGGGAGGACTGAACACTCAGCTCTGTAGTCTGGAGCCTCACCCCTGCATGACCTTGGCACTTCCTTTCACACTCAGAGTGGACTCACAAGGACGCTGTGTGGTAGCCCTGCGGTGTAAGACAGGAGGAGCCAAGGCCCAGAGAGTCCAAGAAGGAGACTCAGGGTTGCCATTCACCCACTGTGACCTCACCTGGTCCAGTCTGTGCCTGCACCCCTTGCTGATAAGGAGCTCATTCCCTCCCTAGGCAGCCCTGCCCTCTACCTGAGGGAGGTTTGCGCCCCCTTCCCCTACAGCATGCGTAAATTCTCATCTAGTTTGGTGCAGTTGCAAGGCTCACAGATTCCCAAGTCCCCTCTCCCTGGGACCCCAGTTAGAAACTCCTGCTTTCATCATTCCCCATGTGACCTGGAGAATGTCACCAGTCCCCAGGCCGTGCTCTTTCTGCTCTGACCCCGTGAAGATGCCACTCTGTGCCCAGCTGGGTTCGAGCGTTAGGATCACCCGCTCGTTCTTCCCACAAACATGAGTCCTTGATGCCTTGTCGGTGCCAGGCCTGCGCTGGGCTCTGGGCACACAGGAGAGCAGGACCCACCCCTGGCCCTGGAAATCATGTCCGTCAGCACTCACTGCTTGGGGTGTCAGGACAGGACAGAGGTGTTCCCACCCTAGCCTTTTGGGAGAGGCCTCTTGGAGGACACCGGGACTTGCCAGGGAGGGGCAGCATCCCTGCAAAGGAAGCGACAAGCACAGAGTTTTCCAGGCCTGTTTCTTTCTTGGTGGCAGACGGCCCAGTCTGCAGAGGAGAGGGGAGCCCTGGGAGGCACTGGGTCAGGCATGAGGCTGAGGGCCAGCTGGGGATGGGGCTCTGCTGTCTACCACCTGCTCCTGGCCTGTCCGCAGGTCTGCTGGCTGCCTGTGCTGACATATGCACACATGCTTACACACGTGTGCGTGCGGTCCCATTTGACTCTAACTGCAGACGTGAGCACACACATACCCTCCACAGTGCCTCCCCACAGACCTCGTGGGCTCCCCTCTGTGAGCATTGCACACCTGCACACACCGGGCCCCATTGCCTGGTGGGCCCATGGGCTCACCCATCCCCTCTCTTTATACAGAGAACCCTGTAAGATTCCAGAGCTGAGCCTCAAAGACTCCTCCCCTCGAGTTTTATGTCAAGACTCTTTCAGGTTACCCCGCCCCCTGGACTCCCCGAGCCGAAGCCTAGAGTTTCCCAAGAACGTGTTATCCCAGGGTTTTCTGGACACCTCAGGAAGCCGCCCATGCTAGCGGTGGAGAACCAGGGCCCTGCTCAGGGGCCAGAGGCCCAGGCGTTTGCCCCAGACGGTCTGGATCATCTGTGTGACCTTGAGTAACCTTCTGGCCTGTCGGCCTTGGTTTCAGGGTGCAGGCATATGGGCTGCACCTTCTCCAGCATAGGTTCTCAAACTTGTTCCAGAGCCCGGGTGTCTGGGAAGGTGCCTGGGGGCTCTGGAGGCCAGGGAGGAGCTGGGTAGGCCCCTTCCCTTCCCATCACAGCACGGCTGCTTAGATCTGCATTTTATATGAAGGTTCGGGTAGGACTTAAAGGAAAAACCCATTAACTCTTTATTGATTTTGTTTTTCTGATTGCAAAAGAAAATCCAACAGTGCATTTGTGGATAAGAGCCCGTGGCAGCTCCTTTGTCCCCTCCTAAGAGGTGTTCGCTGTAACATCTGGGTATTGTCCTCCAGCCTTTTGGGCCATATACCAACAAATTGCTATTTATAAAAATAGGCTCATTCTGAAATAGCATGGTACAGCTTGGTTTTTTTTCATATTGTTATACATAGATATGCCTCTTTCTGTCAAATGGCTGCAGACTATGCCAGAGTAGAGATGTGCTGGATTTTATATGAACATTCCTTTATTGATAAGTACCGAGGTAATTTCTAATTTCTTATTTACTCTTACCAGTGATGCTCTGTGAGCATCCTTGAATATATATAAGTGAGTGTCTCTGCTATGGTTTCTATAAGAGAAGCTCCTAGAAGTGGGATTACTGGTTTATAGGGTGTGTGGGTTTAAAGCATTTTTTGATATTGCCAAATTACCCTTCCAAAGGTTGAGCCAATTCCCCCTCCCTCCAATGGCCTATGAGTGCTCATTTCCCTACATCCTTGCCAGCACTGGTTGTTATCAATCATTTTAATTTTTCCCAATCTGATGGGCAAAAAATGGTATCATGTCATTTTCATTTGCATTTCCCTGATTGCTAGTGAGATAGAACATCTTTTCATACATTTATTGGCCAATTGAGCTCTTCCTTTGTGGATTTCTAATTCACTGCCAATTTTCTCTTCTTCTGTCTTTTTTCTTATTGATTTGTAGCAGCTCTTTGTATATTAGTGATGTTTCCTTCCAGTGTCTCACTTGCCTTTTAACTTGTTTATAGTGTCTCTTGCCGCACAGATGTTTTACGTGTTTATATACTTGGATTTATCAAATTTTCACTTTATGGCTTCTGGATTTAATGTCTGGCATAGAAAGCCTTCCCCCACTGCATAAGATTTCATTTCAAATAAGAATTTTATTGCTGAAAAATCTTTGCAAAGCTCCGGTTTGCAGGCTTCTCCTGCCAGCTGCAGCCCTGGCTCTGGGGGAGGGAGGGATGGTGCGTCTATCCTTTCTTTTCTGTCACTGCCTTTCCCTCTGTCTGGCTTTGGAGTCGTGGTCACGCTGTATCTCTTTGGATCTCTGTCTCTCATGTGCTTGCCCCCTCCTTTCTATGTCTCTGCTGTTTTTCTACCCCTAGCTGGTTTCCTGTAGGACAGCAGTAATTAGGGACTGGTGATGGCAGTTGTGGCAGTCCTCAGTGGGTTGCGAGGCTGGCGGGTTTGGTGAGAACGCGCCCAGCCCACCTAGCCTAGCCCCAAGTCTTGTGGGCTGATGGGGCAGGCTATGGGCCAGTTTTTTTGTTTTGTTTTTTTTCAGAGACACTTGTTTCCTGCTGGGAGCCTTAGGGCAATCTCTGAGCCAAACTAAGTCTCCCTTCCCCTGGGGAGCCTTCTTAGATAGTTCTTTTTGTCACTTCCAAGGTCCCAGACCCAGCCTCTTTGTCCTCACTCGTCATTCCCCATCTTGCCTTCTCAGCGCTGCGCAACCTGGGTTCACCTCTTGGGATCTCAGTTTCCACTTGGCTAGAATAGGTCCTGGGGGTCTGTACCAGCTGCTGAGAGGCGTGGCTCGTGTAGGATACAGCTCTGGGAGGTGTTCCCTCCTGCTCTTTCAGTCCGAGCCTCTCCCACCAAAAAACCAAACACCATGGGAGGGAACTTTCCTGTTGCTGACAGAGAAACTGGGACTTAGTTCCACAAAGGCAGTGACCGATGGCTAGGGCTCACTTGTTCTCTGCTCAGGGCAGGGCCCCAGGCCTAGTGCAAAGGCCTGGCTCGAGGGAAGTGCCAGGGAAGGCAAGAACAAGGTAGGAAGCTGCTGAGCCTGGGGGAGGCAGAGGGGGAAGGCAGGCAGGCATGGTATTCTGGGATCTTCTTCTGTGTAGCAAGGCACTATCCTCATGAGTCCGTATTCCAAGGGACTGGGGGTGCTCATGGGGAACACCTCTGGGTGTTGAGGGCCCCAGATGGGCTCAGTGTTGCCTCGCCCTGGAGAGCTCTGTATGGGGCCGTCGGGAGGCTCTGAGCTGAAGGAGCAGCTGGGAGACGAGTCAGGGAGACCCGGAGTCTTTTTGAAGCATGGCCCAGAAGTGGGGCACTGAGGGGACCTTCCCTGGGCTCCCCCACGTCCCTCTAGACTTCTGTCCCAGCACCTTCCTTCTGTCCATGATGGCCTGTCTCCTCTCTGAGGTCCTGGCAGGTAGCAGTGGTGTCCTTTACGTCTCTTTATCCCAATCACCAACACAAAATAGGCCCTTTCTAAGACTAGAATGAATGAATGAGTGAATGAATGAATGGACGGATAGATGGAGGGATTCATGGATGGGAAGCTGGGGGAGTTGGGTAAAGGGTTCAGGTCTGGGGAAGAAGAGACATGGGTTCTGGGCTTGACTTTCCTGCTGACAGGCTGGGTGACCCTGACCCTCTGTCTGCGCATCGGCTCGGTGGGCGTGGGTCCCTCAAGCTCTGTGGTCCTGAGACTGTGTTGACCAGAGCAGGCACAGGCCTATGTCTCTCAGTCTCTCTCCCCATCCCCTGCGCCCCCTCATCCCAGGACCCTCCTCTTCGATGGTGGTGTTTGCTCAGCACCTGCCGGGCGCCGCTCCACAGAACTGAACCCCCTTTGGCAGCACCCTGGAGTGGGGCTTTCTGTGGAGTTCTCATGTCCCCAGGGCACGTCGCAGTCCTGTTGAACACACAGCCCTCTGGTTCCTGCAGCTCCCTGGGCTCCCCTGAACGGGCAGGGAGCCGGGAGTGCAGGGGGGAAGCCCCCCCGCTCTGTGGTGGTCTCCTTCCCCTTCTTGGCTGTGAGGCCGGCAGCCAGGATCTCTTGTCCCTTGTGGAACTCTGCACACAAGCCAGCCCGGGTCCAGGGGAGCTCCTGGCTCCCACTGCGTCTCCCTGCCCCAAATCATTGTCATGCTCTGCCTGTGGTCCCATTGCCATAGCAACTCCTTATGATGCCGCTGAGGAGAGTGGGAGCTTCAGGAAGGTTTGGGGAGAAGGAAGCCGGAGGCCCATTCATTATCTTGGAACATGGCAGCTGGGGGCTTGGGGTGGCACTGTGGAAATGGCTTGCCCTGCCGGGCTCAGGGGGAACTGGGCTCAGGGCCCCCAGCCAGGTGGTTTGGAGGCCTGCCAGGAGCAGGGTTGCCTGGGTTGGCTTGGGCCTGGCTGGCTTATGCCAGTCTACCTGGAGCCAGCTTGGGCAGCCACCGGGGGCACCTCTGCCTGGCTAGGGCTGGCTTGGAGGACTCAGGCCTGAGGGAATGGCCAGGCTCTGGTTACCAGTCTGTCCCAGGCTGGCACCCCTATGTCCTATCTTGTCCTTTAGGAACAGCCGCCTTTGGAAGGCAGGGCTGGGGCTTGCTGGCAGCCCAGGGTGGAGTTTGGGGCTGGCTAACTGTGGAGCTAAGCTAGTTCTATGTTATAGGATCTACCCTGCCCATAGCTCTGTTGTCAGGTCAGGAAAGCCTTAGTGGGCCCAGAAACTTGCTCAGTGCCCATTTCCCTGCCTCATTGTTCGAGAGGTTGGCAGCCTACGAAACAAGAAGACGTTGGCCTCCCAAGAGTCCCTCCATCTTAACCTTCTATGTAAGTGAGAAATTCCACCATTCACATCTTGGACTTGACAGAATATTGATCTTCAGAGGGACCCAGAGGCCTTTGCTGCCTCTTTCAAGAGGCCATCTTCTGCCTACATGATGGCAGCCATCTTTGCACCCCATCAACCCAAGCTTCCTTCCATGCATCCCATCTGGAAGGCCTCGTGAGTCCTCCTACAGACCTAGGCCTGTGTTGGACGGTGTAACGTGGGGAACCAAGAGGGGAATGAGGCGTCAGCCTGACCCTCCAGGAAGGCAGGTTGCTGCTTACCCTTGGGGAGGGCAGCTGGAAACCAGGCCAGGTGAGAGGCCCGCTTTCCGCCTCTCCTTCCCATCGTCTCGGGCTTGAGCCCCCACTGGAGGCCACTTGTACTCATGTTTTCCTAGTCCTTGCCTTTGTGTTGACTCATATTTGAAAGTGGGTTTCTTAGCGCTCCCCAAGCCACACATCCGTGAAGTCACTGCTGTGATGTATTGCTAATATTATTGTTATTTTTGATACACGGAAGAATAAACACATATCTGTGAAAATAAAAGCATTTGTCTGTGTACCACGTAGACTCCCCTTGGGCCTGCACACACTTTGAGAAGCACTGATCAGATGGGCACCTCTTGGCAATGGCTCTGGAAGGGGCTCGGGCCTTCATCTGAGAGGTGGAGGAAACCAGGGCGCAGGAGGGAGCTTGGCCCAGGCTGCATAGCTGGCATGCTCGAGAGCTGCCTTCTTGAACTTCCAGCCTGAGGCCTGTGTCTGGGGGCCTTGCCAAGGAGACGGAGCCCCTCAGGACCACTCCCCACTCATGGAAATTGCCCTTGGAGACTATATGGTGAAGGAATAAATCAGGAGAGGTGGGGAAGGAAAGGGTGGGTGGGTGGGTCCCTGGGAATCAGGAAGCTCAGTCTCCAAGAGAGACCCCCCCAGGGGGCTCTGCCTGCACCCCTCTCTAGGCCTGCCTCCTGGGCCAGGTGCTGGCTGGATACCACTGAGCGCCAGGCAGGGGACCCCTTCTCTCTGTTTATCTTCCCAGCGGACCAGGCAAGAACACCGGTATCCTCATTTTACAGAGAAGGGAAGTGAGGCTCAGAGATCTGATTGTCCCAAGGTCATAGAGCCAGTGGGTGGGGAATCGTATTCAGAACCCCACCCCCAACTTGGGGCCAGAAACCCCACCCTTCCCAAGGGCCTCACCTGCCCCAGCTGGTGGCATGTGAGAGAGAGAGAGAGAGAGTGAGAGTGTGTGTGTGTATGTGTGTATGTGATGTGTGTTTATTGCCCATCCAGGTGCAATCAGACCTATTTGTGTGCCTGGGCCCCCTCCCCCTGCCCCACTCCCTAGAATTGCGCCCCCTGTGGCCTGGATCTGGCTGACAGATCATCTCTTTCTCCCACAGCCTCCTGTGCCCACAGGCTGTGAGGCTCCGCTGCCTACAGGCAAAGAGGGCGACTGAGCCAATCCCAGGCTGACCCCAGCCCACTTGCATTTCCCAAACGCCTGCCTGACCTGAGGTAAGACGCCACTGTGGGGCGCAGGGCAGAGTGGGGGTGGCAGCAGCCATGGAGGAAGGTGTGGGGTCCCCAAGGGAGAGGCTGCAGGGAAGCCACAGAAGAGCAGTCTTTCTGGGGGTGCCCCCCCTCTCCCGCCCTATGTGAAGCCAAGTCCGGGCGGTTTGATGTGGCAGTGCCCCCTTCTGTTGGCCCTTGAGATCCCAATCCTGGGGTGTTCTGAAAACATGGTTTCATGGACACGCTGGCTGACAGGTCCTCATGTGGTATGGGAGGTCACCGATAGCGAGCCAAGGGGATCTGGCCTTGGTTCGGTCACATTGTTGACCAGATGTGTGCGTGACTTCAGGAGGGAGTGGGAACGTGTGGATTGAGCAGGTCAGGGCTCAAGAAACTGTCAAGTGACACTGGCACAGACCCTAGCCTGTGGAGTTTACCGGAGCTCTCAGCCAGAGTCAGTGCACAGATCCAGATGCCTTCAGGGCAGGAGGATGCTCAGGCTCAGGTGTGTCCATGTGACAAGTACTGGCAGCCAGGTGACCTTGTCTCTGCGTGAGTAGAGTGGCTGGCTTGGACTGAATCACGAGGAACAGAGGATATTCAGAATGTGGAAGGTGACAAGGCCCTCCCAGTGCATCCCATGTGAGGCGAGTCCTGAAGAAATGGTAGATGGGGAAGGAAGGGGACCTGGGGTGCTGCCAGGCTGCCAGGTGCTGACTCCTGGCTTGCTTATGACCTTGGATAAGTGACTTCTACTCTTTATCTGGGCCAATCTGCTGTTCTTGACAGGCTTCTGGGATCCACCAGAAGGCTGCAGAGAGATTTTACTAAAGAGAAGGAATGCTAGGGGATGGCTGGAGGCAGCAGGGTAGACTGGAATGTTATCCCTATTTTCAGAGGGAGAAAACCCAGAGGCTCAGCAGGGCCATGGGCCTTGAACCACTTTTCCTGAAGGATTAGGTGACGGGAAGGTGTGGCCGAGGCTTAGCCAACTCCCACCTCCCACCCAGGAAGCTGGTGGGTGTGGCAGGATGCCAAGGCTGGATTTCCTTCCGAACTCTAAGCCTCACTTTGAAGTCTAGTTTTCTCTATCGAAATATTCCTGCTAATCAGTCAGTTCTGGGTGGATCGAGCGCTAATTAGCCCCTCTGGTTTAACCTGTAATTGCTGCTGGGAGACAGGGAGAGGGGATGTGTTCAGGGTTATTTTCAAGGCCGCCAAGGGCGATGGGAGGGCTGTGTGCAGGGGCATCAGGGAGGCAGGGAGGCTGGGCCCTGCCCCCAACCTTGTCAGGGGCCACAATGTCCTCCCCGCTGCCCAGGGGGACAGCCCCAGGCAGCAGGAAGCTCAGCAGACAGAGATAGACTAGGGAACTAATGCTGGGCATAGGCTGCTCCCTCACTGGGTCTGGAATGGATGCCTGGGCTGAACCATGAAGGCTAACGGATTCTTTTAAAATGCTCTATGTTTCTGATTATTAACCCCGCCCCCCCCCCAAAAACAGCACACATTCTCTATAGAAAACACGAGCATTTGGGTGTTTTGCCTGTCAGTCTTTTACCAAATATGTATTTATGACATAATTGGGATCAGACTGTACTTACTGTGTTCTAACCCGCCTTTTGTTCTTCATACTATACCAAGATAGTTTTCCCATCATGAAGTACTCTTCTGTAATGCGATTTTTAATGGCAGCATAATGTTCCAGCCTGTGTGTACAGCAGCATGGGTAACAATTCTCTGTTACATATTTTGATGGCTTCCAACCGTGTGTCATTACAAATAGGACCTGCTCGAGCGGGAAGACGTATGTGGGGTTCTGATGGTTTGGGGGAGGGGGAAGGCCCAGGCGGAGCAAAGGTGTAGAAGCAGGGGGCTTTGGAGGGTTAGGCGGGTGCCTTACCTAGGAGGGTGCAGGGATAGTCCCAGGGGGCCTCTGAGGGGTGCCGGGGCAGGGGGTGCTGAGACCTGACCCAGCGAAGCTCTGAACAGCTGGAGGAAGCCAGGGTTTGCCTTGCTCCCTCCTTGCCTCCTGTGCCAGCTCCCCTGCCCAGTCCGCTGGTGCTCCTGCGGTTGGAGGGGAGGGTGCAGGATGGCAGGGCAGGGGAAGGACAGGCAAGGCTTAGGGGCCCAGGGGCTGCAGCTCTTGACTTCTCGCTCACTGGTGGGCTCCGGGACATTAAAATCAAGCCTCTCTGTCTGGCGAGCCCCGCTGGTGTCTCCACCTTGAAGGAAGGGTGCACAGAGGCTCTGGGCATTTACCGACTCCCGAATCAGAGCCTTCCTTCATCCCCTTGGCGGGAAGTGGAGAGCCAGGGATGGAGACTGGGCGTGTGGTGTCACTTTCAGGAGGCTTTTCTGAGCTCCGGGCCCATCCTCAGTACTCCAGACTAGACAAAAACAAAACAAAACAAAACAAAACAAAAAAACCCAAAAACCAGATTAAGTAAATTCATCGTATAACCTTAGGGAGTAAAAGTGCCATGGAGAAAAATAAGGCGGGAAAGGGGAGTGGACGGGCAGGGGAAGCCATTCTCTGCAGGCTGGTCAGGAAAAGGCATCTCAGGTGAGGTGCCCTTGCAGCGGAGAGACCCGAGGGGAGGGGACAAGCCTTGAGCTGGGAGCAGCTGGTGGGGAAGAGGGGCCAAGAAATAGGACTGTGCAGGGCCTCGAGTTAGGATGGATGGAGGTGATTTGTGGCTCAGGGGCTACGGCTCACTGGCTCCTGGGGACAAGGCTATGGGGGTTGGGGGGGGAGAGTAGAGGCTGGTTGGTGGTTAGGAGGTCCCAGCCTCCATCAGGAGAGAGATGGCAGGCCAGGCCTCAGCGGGGAAGTGTGGCTGGCTGTGACAGCCTGAGGATGGGCTTCGGGCCAGGGGAGATCAGAGCCTGAGAACAGGGTGGGTGGAGCAGCCTCTGACTGATGGAGGGGCGAGCTGAGGAATAGTTGGAAGAGCCAATAGTTGGAAGAGGGCTGCCTGGAGGTGGTGCCCTGGAGAAGCCAGCATCCTCCGGGCTGGGGGGCTGGGCGGGTCTGGGCGGGTCTGGGCAGGCTTCCGGTCTCTGAGGCTGCAGGGGAGGCAGGGGCTGGGGCTGGGCGAGTGCTGGAGGGAGGGGGGGGGGGCGGGGGGGGGGTGTTTTAAAGTTTCTGGGGCTGGACCAGGTCTCAGCCCATGGGGGGGTTCCAGCCCTTGGGGGTGCCTGTTACTCCAGCCTTGCGACGGATGAGCCCTCTGGAATGACCAGCCTAGAGGGAATGCCGCCAGCGACCTTCCCAGCTGCTCCTCCCCAGTGGCCTCACGGTTGGCACCGCCATTTTGTAACATCCTTCAGGGCTGCTGTGGGCAGGGAGCAGCGTGCTGATGCTGGGCCCAAGCTTCTCACTCTGTCCCCACAAGGGGAACCTCAGCCGGGGAGTCTGGAGCAGCCCAGCCACCCCTGAGTCCACCTGGTGGTCACTGCAGGCCTGCCTTCATGCCAGGCTCCTCCACAACATGCCTGCAGGGCTCCTTGCTGTCTCAGGTGGAGCTCCAGATTCCTCCTCCTGGGCATTCAGGGCCTTTCCTGTCCTCCTTACCCGCAGGGGACTCTTGTTCCCCACCCCCACCCACAGCAGGCTCGGTCTCACCTTGCATGACCTCTCTCCGGAAAGCTTTTCTCTCCACCAGCCAAATCCCACCTCTTCCAGAACACCTCCCCCCCTCAAAGTGGGTACACTTTGGCCCCTTTGAATGGCTGTACATTTTCTTTAGGGTGCTACCCCATCATTTGCTGTTATTATCCTCACCTTGTCTTTATCTTGCCCTGTTCCCATCTCCTGCCTCAGTCCCCTGCCCCATTATCCAAGCTCTTGCCAATGGAATTGGGCGCAAGCCCTGGAGCTCTCTGGGCCGGGGGCCCAAGCCTGGCTCTGTGTCAGGGGCCCATCAGGACCTCTGATCCAGAGTCATCAGGGGAACCCAGGAATCTGGATGGTTGACGAGCCCCATCGTCACTTCTGAGGGTCAGCTGGCTGGGACTGTGCCAGGTCAGCCCAGACTCATGCTGAGGGGAGTGCCGAGGTCCCTGGGAGCTTGGCCTCTGACCTCTCCTTCCACTCTGGCCAGGATGGGGACCTCGCTCTCTCCAGGCCAGCCCAAGCGCCGGAGGCAGCGTTGCTGTGGACCCAGCTCCTCCTTGTGCGGACTCAACTGAACCTGCTTCCTGGAAGCCTCCGTGGGTGGGTCTCCATCGGCTCCAATGGGCCGGGGGCCGTGTTGGGCACCCGGGAGCTCTGCTTTCCTACTCGTGGTGGGCAAGGGGTCTTGGCAAAGCGTGGGGACTCGGGTGAGGTCTGTGGCCTGAGGGAGGACTCACCCCCCCCGCTATACCCGCCTGCCTGGAGCAGCTCCCACTATGTTCAGACCGTGGTCGCAGCCACATGCTTGGCCCTCTGGGCATCTCTGCTGACCTAGTCAGCACCAGGGTGTTTCAAGAGCATGGTCCATTCCTCATTTCCTCCTTATTGCAGCCCAGTGGAGGGTGGATGCTGGGATCCCGTCCATTCTTGCAGGCTCATGGGGGCCCTGCTGGGGGCCCAGCGCTGTGTGAGGATGATGGGAACAAGCCAGGGTTTAGGGAAGGCCGGGCCCGTCCAGAGCCGCACGGCTGCTGCAGGCCTGAGTCAGCATGAAAACCCGGGTGTGTGGCTGTCGCAGATGCTGGGTCTGGTGTACAAAGCACCACACATCGGGGGGTTATGCAGAAATATGCTGTCTCCCATCTCTGGAGGCTGGAAATCAAGAGACATGGTGTCAACAGGACTGGACGACATCTGTGGATTGTAGATGGCTGTTTTTCCTCTGTCTGGCCATATCATCTTTCTTCTAGGTCTTGTCCAAATCTCACTTTCTTCTAAGGGCATAAAGCTATATGAGATTAAGTGCCCCCCTCGACTATGAGCTCACCCTAATTAATTAATTACACCTGCAGTAACCCAGTTTCCCGATAAGCTCACACTCTGAGGCCCTGAGGTTTAGAAGTTCAACATGTCCATTGGCGGCGGGGGCAGTGGGGGCGCACAATTCAACTCATAACAGCGCGCAGGTGGCCTGGGATTTCCGTAGCAATGACCATGGTGGACCAGGCTGCTTTGGTGGTGGTGAACATGCCATGAGGTAAGCAAGGGGAGTGTCAAGATTGCTCCAGTCCCCAAGAGGGATTTCTATGTCAGCACTGAGACCAGGACTCCTTAGAGGAGGTTTGCTTCAGCTCGGGGTGTTAACAGGGACCCAGGAACGTAGTTCCCAGGGTGTGCCCCCAACAAGCCAGTCCTTGTACACGCCAGATGGAAGGCAGGTACACAGAGTCAGGCTGGGAAGAAGTCCTTGGCCTCTGCGCCCCCCGGATGGGTGACCTGGGGCAGTTGCTTTCTCTGGGGGGCAGCTCAGTCTACCTGCCTGCCCCCTGCCCCGTGTACTAGGGAGAGAATGAATAGGAAGGCGCTTTGCTTTTGTTCCTTTTCATTTGTTGTCTCTGTGGGTGTTTTATTAGCTGTGGCTCTTTGCTAGGCCCTATGCTCTCCCAAGGATAAAGAGATGAGAGGGTTACGATTCAGGCCTTCAAGGAGCTCATAGGCCATGGGTGAGCAGGGGCAGGGGTGGGGGTGAAGGTTATGGGCCCCTCTGGAGTCAGCCCACCTGGGATCCAGTTCAAACTAGGCCTCCTGCTAAAGGTATGAGTTCAGGCTGTTCACTTTAGCTTTCTGGGCCTTAGTGTTTTCATCGGCAAATCGGGAGTAATAACAGCATTCACCTTGTGTGGATTAAGTAGGCCGGTGCACATAAGGGCTTAGAGCAGGGTCCGGCCCATAGTAAATACTCAGTAAACACCATTCTAAGTCACCAGCTACCAGGCCAGTGTGATGGAGGGTGGTAGAGGGGGTTACGAGCGGTTATGCAGGGGGCGTTGGGCTCTGGGAACCCAGCAGTTGGGGCCCTGTGAGTTGCCCTCACCCCGAGTTCTGAGTGTGGGGTGCTGAGAGGAACGCGGGGCAGGTGGACCCAAAGGGGGAGGCTTGAGACCTTTCGACAGTCATGGATGGAGGGTTCTGGGGATCCGTGCGGGGTGGGGGGTGGCCGCTGCCACTCCTACCTCTGCCTCTAGGGTGCTCTGCGGGCGTGGAAGGGGTGCTGAGGTGCTTGGTTTGGTTAGCCTTTGTGTTTAGTCCCCAGGTTTCAGGCAGAGAAGATGGTGGGGAAGCCAAATTAAAATTCCTCTTTGAGAAGTGAACAACTTCCCAATTAAAGGATTCTTATTTGTGAGATGCCTTGGAGGCCTTTTCAATCAAGAGGCTCTTCTGAGTAAGAAAAGGGCTTGAGCTGGGTTTGGAGAGGCGGGTGGAGCCTGAGCTGCCAGCGAGAAGGTGGCGGGCGGGGGGGGGGGGGGGGGGGAGGCCACCCCAGCCTGGGGAACAGTGGCTCTGTGGGGTGGGGGTTGGTGCGGGGAGGGCAAAGAGGGGGAACTGTCTCCACATGAGCCCCCTCAGCCTTTAAGCCCCTCTGGCCCCAGGCTGAGCTGAATGCACCAGCGCCCTCTGCAAGGACCTCTCTGTCTTCCTCAAGGGACCCTGCGCTCTTGCCCTCCTGCCCCATGGAGCTGGGAGGAGGCGGGGAGGAGGCGGGGTGGGCCTCTGGAACGGATGTGGCCTGGACCTAGTGCGGGGTGGGGGGCGGGTGGCAGCCAGATGGTGGGGCTAGTGAGATGGCAGGTTCCCTGCTACCCCGCCCCTGGCTCTTCTGGTGATGTCCCAGGATGGCTTTGTTGCTGTGTGGTGGGGTGTGTCTACCTGCCCTGTGGCCTGGCCTCCCCACCCCAGCACCCCCAGTTTCCTGGGAGGCCACAGCTGGCCTGGTAGGGACTGAGTATCTGCTAGGTGTCCTGGGAAGGGAGCACCCTCAGATTCTGCCGGAGACAGGCAGCCTCGCTTCCCTGAGTGCCGTGGATATTAGAGGCAGCTCCTGTCCGAACCCTACTCACAGATGGGGAAGAGGCTCAGTCAAGTGAGGGGACCCCTCGACGTGGAGAGGAGTTCTTGCTCAAAGGGGCTTGTTTTCCCCTGACCACCAAGGCCTTCCAGGTCGCTGAGCAGAAAGGAGCTGGGTGGTGGGGAGGGGGGAAATACATTGGCCAAAACCCTCCCCTCAGTGGGCGGGTCAGGCCTTTACCCCTAGCCTGGAGGGTCTAGGCCTAGGAGTTGCCAAGGTCATTTGAAGAGACCTGCCATGGATGGCTTCGCTGTCCAGGCAGCGTGGAGGGTGGCGGAAGTGTTTTCAGCCCACACCGGCCACCCCCTCCCGCAGAATGTCCTACTTTCTGGAAGCCACCGCAGTGAGGCTGTCTGTGTACACACCCAGCACTGTGAGAGCCGGGCCCCTCAGAAAGGCCAGCCGACCATGCAGGCGCTCTCTGGAGCCCTGGGGCTGGGCCAGTAATTGGGAGGGTATGCTGTTCTGGTTGGGGCCTGGGAGGGGGCCACCTGGCAGCCGGGGAGAGGGTGGGCCTCTGGGGAGACCTCAGGCGCGCTGACCACCTGTGTGTTCTTGAGCACATGACACGCCTCTCCAGGCCTCCGTTTCCTCCTGGGTAGCACCAGGAGCAGAACAGTGGAACTGAGGTGAGGATGATGGCTTGTACGCAGTGGAGGGCGGCTGACGGGGCCATGTATGTGGAATGTGGATCTGTGGACATCCCAGCCCCACCTCTTGGACAAGTGCTTCATCTCTCTTAACCTCTACATAACAGGCAGAACAATACCCTTCTCACGTTTGTGTACTTCATCTGTGGGACTCCTCTGTGCCCTTCCCCCCGAATCATTTAATGAGCCCATTCTTCCTGAGAACCCAGGGGGCTCTGCCTGGACTTGGTGGCCACAAAGTGAATAGGTGTCACTGTCCCTGCTTTTAGGTAGCAATGTGTATGTAGTTAGAGTGCCTGAGGAGATGGGCTCTGAGCCTCAGGAAAGGGAGATGGGAGCTGGAGAGAAGTCAGGGAGGGCTTCCTGGAGGAAGGTCAGACCTTAATGTTTGAGAGGATTTGGGAAGCGGGTGGAGCACCTGGTAGGGGATAGTGTGAGCAAAGACCAAACAGGTTGTGAGTTCCTAAAAGCAGGCAGTGGGAGGGTGGGGGACTGGTGGGTGTATAGGTCAAAGCCCAGAGAGGTCCTGGTCCTGGAACCCTGGTGGGGGTAGGGGAGTTGGGAGTGGGACAGCTTTCTCCTCACATAAGGGGACAGCAAACTCGCAGCCTAGATTCCAGCAAGGAGCTTGGCATGGAGCCTGTGGGGAGGGGTGGGGATTCAGCCTAGGGTTCCTGTACAGACAGGACTCCCTGGGCTGCAGGCCCTCAGGTGGGAGATGAAGGCCTGAGGTGAGGCCTGGGGGCGGGGGCTGGTGGCAGCTGCCCCCGATAGGCCTGTGGGGAAGCTCTGACTGGAGGTGGGGGTCAGTCCAAGGACAGTGCCGAGCCAGGGTGAAGCAATCAGGCAGTTTGGCTTCTCAAGGTCAAGAGACTAAGAGCTGGAGAAGTGGAAGGGGTCTCTGGCAGGATGGGAGAGCTGGGGGGCTCCCCCTTACTGAGCACCTACTATGTGCCAGGTTGAGTCAAACTTGCTCTGAACTTGGGCTTACACAACAGCCCAGAGAGGGGGCTGGCACTTAGCCTCGGCCTAGGGCCCTGGAAACTAGGCTCAGAGAGGCTAGTGACTCACCCGTCCCGGTTCACATTTCAAATCTGAACTCCAGACTTCGTGCCTTTTCAGTGGCCCCACACTGTGGTTTTAGAGGTGATGACAGACTTTTCTGAGTGAGCTCAGTTAAAAGGACACGCTGGTTTTGTCTCTCTTGGGGAGGCTCAGAGTTGTGGGCATGTCCCAGTATCACACAACACTGGGGTCTGGCGTCCCTGGCTTCCTGAAGAGATGAGCGCGCTCCTCTCTATCAGATAGTCAGGTGGCCCCTGCTGTGGACAGAGGGAGCCTTCCAGCCCCAAGCCTACTCCAGTCTCTGTCCCTGAGGGAGGCTTTAAAATCTCAGCCCCAAATTAAAACCTATGAGGGCTTCAAAACAATGAAAAATTTCCCTAATAAAAGAGGAGGCACACTCAGGCATGTCCTAAATGAATGGAGTGACTTCCGGGATTAATCCAGGATGTATGGGAGGGCGCCCAGCCGGGAAAAGCGTGCGATGGAGATTGTAACAAATTGTTTGCTCGCAGGAGGAATAATTCTTAATGTGCACCGGCTGTAAGCGGAAGGCACCTTGGCCGCGGGCAGCCACGATCACTCATTAGCTGGTCCCGAGCAGGGTCTCTGCCAGGGCAGCCTTGCCTCCAGGCCTCTGGACTTTCAGTGATGACCTTCCACTCCCATCAGCCAGTTGAGTGGAAGTGAGCAGGCTCCAGATCTGTCCTTAGAGCACCTACACCAGGACCTTTGGAGCCCTGCTTTCTCCCCCAGCTCTGCGCCCTTGGCCAGGTGGGGAGGGGCAGTACCCGCCAGATAGTAGTTCCTTCTCCTCCTCTAGGTGGTCCTGCCCTTCCTCTCCGGCCTCCTGCACCTCCCAGGACTCAGGCTTGCCTGCCCCTCCACCTCAGATCACTCTGGGAGTCTCTACACGGACTGGTCTCAGTTTACCCCTCAGCTTGGGGTAAGTGCTTCCTCCCTAGATCCTTTGCCTCCCGCATGGGAAGGGCTGGGGGCTGCGCTGTTCTCCCCAGCCGGCTCTCTCCCTGCTGCCTCCTCACTTTGTGCTGAACTTGGGGAAGGGAGGCTGAGCCAGCTCACACTCTGAACACCACCTCGAAGGTGCTGGTGGTGGAGAAAGGCCTCCTGGGTTCCATTTCCCACTCCCAGCCCAGGTGTGACCCGCACAGAGAACGGAGTGTGGGGTCTGAATCATGCAGAGCTGTGTTGGGTTCTGGCACCCAGGCCACCCCCCAGTCTTTCCCAGCTTCCTCCCCTGTGAGAGGGGGCTCTTGTTAGCCTCACCCTCGCCTCTCATTTCTGAGAGCACGGTCGCATTCCCCCATGCAACAGTCTGGGGAAGAGGGTCCTGTGTTAGCCCGTGAGGCAGCAGAGGGACAGGTGAGAGACGACGGGGAAGTTGTGTAGAGTGGTTGGTTCAGGACGCACACCCTGTAACTGCTTCCTAATGTTTGGAGGAAGGGTCCTGGATCACGGGTGCTGCTCTGCAGGGCTTGTCTCCAACTCCTCCCTCTCCTCAGCTGAAGAGGAGGGGCGCCGGAGACCCTGGGCACAGGGCGCCCTGGCCCCTTCTTACCAGCCGCTCTTACCTAGACCTGACTATCCATTCACTCTCTCACTCCCTTCCCAAAGGAGTATGAAACCCTGTCCTGGATGCCAAGTGTTGCTCTAGTCCTGGAAAGCAGCTCCTGGAAGGGTATACACTTTTGCCCTCAGGTGGTGTCGGTTCTCGAGGGAGGGACAGTGAGCCAGGCCACAAATAACGTGGGTCACATCATACTGCGATGGAATTGGGAGGGGAATTGGCTCGGGTAGGCTGAGGAGCAAGAGGCATCCAGGCGGGCCTCCCTGAAGAGACGTCAGTGCAGCTGGGATCGCAAGTCTGAGAAGAGATGGCATTCCAGGTGGGCAGGACCGTTAGGCAAGGGCCGGGTGGTGGGAAGGAGCTGGGTGTGTTCAGAAACCAGGAGGAAGACAGCTTGGCAGGAGGTTGGGGAAGGAGGGAGGGGGGGAAGTGGGGGTGGGTAAAAGAGAGGGGGGCTCAGAGGCCCTACGGAGGAGCAGGTTTTATTCAGAGTGAAGTGGGGAGCTCAGGAGAGTGCTAAGCAGGAGAGTGACAGGATCTGATTTGTGCTTTTCAAATCTGGCCACTGTGGGGAGAGAATGGATTAGAGTCTGTGGCAGGGAAAGCAGGGAGCCCAGCGTGGAGGCCAGGGCCAGTCTAGAGGAGAGCACTGGGGTCATGGCTGGGGGGGTGGGGGGGTGGGAGACATGGAGTTTGCCCTGGGGTGGGCTGTCTGTTTGGCCGGAGTGACAGTCTTGGTGAGGGCACCATTTTCCGAGATGGATCCTGGCCCAGGGGAAGCATGACCACTGTCGGTGTCTGGATTTGGTTCGTGTAAGGTGCCAAGGAACCCCCCAGCGGAGCATCACTCTCTCCGCTGGTATTGGAACACCTGCTTGTCTGTAGCTGCTCTCAAAACGGCTTCTCACGTCCCGTCACACTACTTCCAAGGTCAAAGGCTTTGCTCTAACACGTCGAGTCATCATCTCCTTGCCAAGTCCATTTTTTCGATGAGGAAACGAGAAGCTCACCTCAGTCGCATACAGGGCCTTCCTCTGGACGTGATGCTTGGTAGGGGGTGGTAGGAAACCTCGGGCCCATCTCCTGCTGATGGCGTGTGTGTGTGCGCGCGCGTGCGCGTACGCGCGGATATGCGCACATGTGTGCCCACGAGCATGCGCGTGTGTCGGGCCCATTAACAAACAGAGAAATAAATTAACAAGTATTCAACCCACCAAATGTTCCTTCTGTTCTGTATAATAGAGCATGGGAACATAATTTTCCCCTGGAGCAAATTGCTACAGCTGAACCTGCGCCTCATTTTCCTCCAAAAACTGCTTCAAATTCTGGGATGCTTGTTGATTTCGGGTCCTCTCCTTTTCTTCCTCCTGTCCCCAACCCCCCGGGCTTCTTCCCTCAGCCTTCCCGGTGGAGCCAGATTGCCACTGAGTAAGAGGCCCCACCCTGCCGACAGAAGGCACCTGGGGGGCAGCGGCTCAGGCCAGAGGCACAGAGGGTAAGGGACTTTGGGTGTGCTGAAGATGAATGAAATGCTCAGGGTTGGCAGAAAGCTGGGTAGCTTCCTCCCGAGCCCTGCCATGGGCGTGCTGTGCAACTCGGGGCACAACACTGCTCTTTCTGGGCTTTAGATCCCCCTGGGAAAGTGGGTCTAAACATACCTGCCATCCCCAGTGAACCCACCTGTGGTGTAGAGTGCCGTGTAAATGTGATCCACCTCCTTCTGAGGACGCCGCCCACTTTCGGGGAGTGGGATGCCCCCCTCACCCTCTTCCCAGGCCCTTCTACGGAGGCTTTAGATTCAGGGACTCCTGCCCTTCTTCTGAAATCCTCCAGGACACTTCTCATTTTCTTAAAGCAAATTAATTTTAATCCACTTTAATTAAACGTGTCTTATAAAAATGTATATTTATTTATAGACCTGCTCTCTCTCTGTATATCCTAATCATTTCTGTCATTCAGAGCCCAGTCCAAGTCTCCATTTGCAGGCAGCCCCCTTAGGGGTGAGAACATGGGGAGGGGGAAGCCCTAGCAGGCTGACTCCTGACTGGATTGGGCCAGACTGGGTTACCTTTCAAGGGGGCAGAAAGGGAACCTGGGATCCTGGGCTCAGGAGCCACAGAAGCCCAGCCTCCTACCTCCATCTCGGAGAGTCTGGCTGTTGGAAGATGTGAAGTTCCTTCAGTCCCACACCTGTCCCTGTACTCCTCAGCAGAGGAATTAAATTCCAAAGAAATTGCCGAGGCTTTTCAGGTCTAGTGAAGGATAAGCCTTGGCTGGGGTCCGGTGTGTGGCCACAGTTCTAGCTGGCCAGACTCTGGCCTGTCTCTGAGCCGTAGGACAACCCCAAATCATGTCTCTTCCAGGAAGTTCCCCTTGACTTCACCCCTGCCTTAGCCTGCTTGGCTATTCTAACAAGGTTCTATAGACTGGGTGGCTTAAACAACAGATGGTAATTTTCTCGCAGCTCTGGAGGCTGGAGGTCTGAGATGAGGGCACCAGCACTGTTAGATTCTGGGGAGCCCCCTTTCGGGCTTGCAGATGGCTGCTTTCTTGTGTGCTTACATGACAGAGAAAGACAGGGATGAAGAGATTTTCTGCTGTCTAGTGTTCATAGGACGCTAATCCTATCACAGTAGGACTTGACTTATCTAACTTTGATTATTTCCTTACTCCAAATAATTTTAGTCTTAGTGAGGAGTTGGCGATTCAGCATAGAAATTTTGGGGGACTTAATTTGGTCCACAGGGGGCCATCCCCGCTCTCCTGTCCCCTGGCTACAGTGAAGCAGCACGCTCTGGCATTTATTGCAAATCGCTAGCTTTGATTTCTCCCAAGATCGCCTCCCTTGGAGCACTGTCCTGGGTATACCAGGGGCTCCATGATGACATGGCGAGCTCAAGCCTCCCTGGCTGGGGCCACAGTTTGGGGGAATTTCCAACTCCTGCCCCTTATTATTCTGGTCTTATTATTTTGTTCCCTGTTTCTGTACGTGCTGTTCCTCTGCCAGGTATAGACTCTCTCCTCATCCAGTCAGTAAACTCCTACTTATCCTGCAGAGCCCTCCTACGCACAGCCTTCCCCAATCCCCTGGGCTTAGTTGGTCCCTCCTTACTCTGAACCCCCATGACACTCTGGGCTTCCCTGCCACTGTGCTTAACACCCTGGATGGGCCTTGTCAGGGGCTGTGTCTCGTTCACCGTGGGGTCCCAGTACCTCCTCAGTGTCTCCATCCTGTCCTTCTCTGTGGAGTGAATGAATGGATGATTATTTATTGAGAACCCACTAGTTGTGGGAGACTGGACCCTGGAGGCTTGTCGTCATGGAGCTAACATTCAACAAGATGGGTAAGCAAGGCATGTGTTGTGTTGGTGATAATGTCAAGTAGAAGAACGTCAGGGAAGGGGGGAGAGGAGATGTGCAGGGTAGGGGTACCCTACTGAAAAGGTGACTTTGAGGTAAAGACCTGGAGGAGGTAAAGGAGACCTGTGGCTACCTGGGGAGAATGTTGAAGGCTGAGGGAACAAGTACTCCCAGGTGGGAGCCGGCCTGGCCTGTGTGCAGAACAGGGAGGAGGCTCTAGTGGCAGGAGAAGAAGGGGAAGGGGAGAGAGGGTGGGAGCTGATACTGGAAAGCAATCATGATCAGAACTTGCAGAACCTTTGTAAGGACTTTTGTGTTAGCTCTGAGTGACACAGCAGTCACTGTGGGGTGTGTGACTTGTGTCTCAGGGTCCCATCTGGCTGTGGCGTTTCGAAAATCGTGGGAGGCAGGTACCCAAGGAGGAGGCTGCGGCAGAAATAGGGAGGAAGGGCTGGGGGCTTGCACCACGGTGCTGGCCGTGGGGGTGGCGAGAAGTGTTCAGATTCTGGATCGATTTTGAAGGTAAACCCAACAAGACTTGCTGGTGGTGGGTCAGTGGTGGGGGTAAGAGAAAGAGGGGAGCTAAGTGTTGACCCCACGGTTTGGGGGCTGGGTAGGGATTCCATTACCTGAAAGGAGAAGCCAGCAGGATCAGGCTTGGGGTAAAACGAGGCACTCAACTGTGATCATGGCAGGGTGAGGTCCATCTGAGTTGTCTGGGGTGGGTGTCCAATAGCTTGTTGGTGACTGTGGTGGGTTAAAGGATGCCTCCCAGACACATCATCTGTGTCTTAATCCCCCAAACCTGGGCAAGTTACCTTGTATGGCAAAAGTCTCTGTCGACGTGGTGACGTTCAGGATCTTGGGATGGGCGTCCTTAGAATGGGAGGCAGAAGGAGCTTGACTACAGAGACAAGAAGGCTGAGTGACCACTGTGGCAGAGACTGGCGTGATGTGGCCACAGGCCAAGGAGTCCTGACAGTCACCGACCAGATCCTGGAAGAAGCAGGGCTCGGATTCTCCTTGAACGCCTCCAGAGGGAGCCAGCCCTGCCTATACCATGGTTTGGGTCCCTGGAAACCAGTTTCTGAGTATCGGGCTCCAGAACTGGGGGAGGCTAAGTCCCTGTGTTGTAAGTCACCGGCCTGTGGTGATTGTTACAGCAGCCCTAGGGAGACGGTGCAGGGGTTACTCGCCTGGGGAGTGCGCAGGTGGGGTGCCCTCCACCCCCCACCATGTCCTGGCCCCGAGAGAGAGGGTTGTGTGCCCGCTTGTGGGCTGTGGGGTCAGAGGGCCCACATGAGTGCATGAAACCACTGTGAGGATAGCGATGCTGGGAGTCAGATTGTCTCTACTGACCGCCTGCCTGCCCTGCCCTTGGAGCTGACTGAAGCCTGGGGGAGTGTGAGGGGGTGGGGGCGTGGGAAGGCATCAGGAAACGTCTGCAGTATGGCCGGGCTGGGCCTTCTGGCCTCCAATGTTATCTCAGTGGGGGGATGTCTCTGCAGGGCGGGCTCTGAGGAAGGGGCCGAACGCCCTGGGGTGGTGGGGAGACCTCCCCTGGTCAGGCTAGAAGGCTGCTCCGAGCAGAGCCCTCATGAGCTGGGCTCTGAGGCCAGCCTGCCTGGCTTTGCATCCTGGCTCCCCCACCCGCAAGCTGGTCCCATGGCCTTGCCTGGGCCTCAGTGTTCTGTCTGTAAATTGGGTTAATTAGTGGTGCTGGCTCCGGGGGCCACCCCGAGGATGACATTAGTGCATAGAAACATGTGAAAACACTTGGAACATGTCCGGTTTTTAACCCTCAGGCCTGGGGAAGCCAGGACTGTGGGGAAGAGCTTGACAGTCCATGGTTTTGGGTTCGAATCCCTGCTCCCCAACAGACTGACCAGCTATGTGACCTTAGAGTCTCTGTTTTTTTTTTCCTCATGCTAGCTGCCTGCAGGGCTGTTGGGAGAGGGCTTGGTGGCTGATATGGAAAGGGCCTGTAATGTTGGGGCCCCCAAGCTGGGGGCTCAGCTGGGGTCAGCTCCCTTTCCTTTTTCCCATCAAAGCCCAGGGCAGGTGCCCATCCCCCAGGCCACTTCTACTGGGAGCAGATTCTGTCTTAGGGCTTGTAGGGCAGCAAGGGCATGGTGCATGGACGAATGGGGGCTGGGGACTCTCCGGTGGCCCTGGGTGTGGTGGGACGTGGCCAGGGCAGCCAGAGAAGACTTCACACGTCCATTAGCTAGCTGCGGCTCCCTGTGTGGGGTTCCGCGGCCTCAGCGGCGGCACCCATTCAGGCCCCGTTGGAGTCTGCAGGGAAGACATGTGGTGATATTTACAGCCCAAATCTCTGTCCTCATAAAGGGAGGCGGTAGGAGGGGTTGGGAGGAGGAGGGAGGGGCCGGACTTTCTGATAATGTCATAAACCGAGTCTGTCTCCCTGGAAACGGTGGCGGCGGTTGGCGGCCAAGGGCTGACAGATGTGCACGCGGTAATATGGGCCCATGGTGGCAGTGGCGGGGACATTGGGAGGGATGGATGGGCTGTAACTCACCAGGCCTGGGGCTCGGGGACAGCGGGATACAATGAAGGCATGGTGGGAATGCCGAGGGAGGGATCGGGGCTTGGAACCGGGTATCTGGGGGGACAGTGGGGAGCCTGCTGCTGGCCAGGGTCTGGAGGAGATTCTCCAGCCGCTAGCCTCTGGCCCGAGGCCAACCTCAGAGAGAAGCCAAGCTGTCAGGGAGACATTATGAAGTTACAGGCCTTCCCTAACTCTAGTGATGGGCACGTGGGACGCACCTGCAAAATGTTCTAGGCCTAGAGAGGCAAATACATCAGTGAGAGTGCTGGAGAGCCTTGATCCAGGTAGGGGAGGCTCTATCACAAGGAGCGGCGAAGTCGGTGTGAAGGAGTTGATGACTAGGACGGCTCAGACATATCTGGAACGGGCCACTCTGTCCCTGGCTGAGTGTGATGGGGCCACACGGCCAGAGCCTCTGGGGGTGAGGGCTTTATCCAAGTGGTCTCATTTCAGAGAATAGGAGGAGCTAGCCTTCAGCTACCCAGCCAGTCGGTGGTCCAGCCTGGAGCCCTCCAGGGACACTTGGTGCACACACACCAGGAGGCGGAAGGCCGGGAGGACTGGGATCTGCGAGCTGGAAATGACAGGCTTGGGGGCAGCACTTGTCCAGAAATTTCTGAGGGGCCAGAAGCCTGCCCTCCAAAGCCTGGCCTGCAATGGGGACCAGCTGCCCCAGAGCAGAGCTCAGTCCAGGGAGGGGGATTCTAATTAGAGTTACAGATGCACAGGCTGCTTTGAGTGGTGGTGAGCTTGCTGTCATCAGAAGTATGCAAGCAGGAGCTTGATGGGCATGGCCAAGGAGACTGGGGAAGAAATTCCTGGGGAGAAAATGGAGAAATGGAGACGGGAAGGTTTGGGCCTGTCCTTCATGGCCTGAGGCCCTGCCATCCTGAGTTCTCGGAAATAAGCAGGCCCATAACCTGAGCATTGGGCCCGTGGCTCTGCTCCACTCATGATCTGCATCGCACCTGAGCCCCAGGTCCAGGGAGGGGGATTCCAGTTAGAGTTACAGATGGACAGGTGGCTCATGACCTGTGTTCCAGTGCCAGCACGGCCCTGATGTGCTGTGTGACTCCAACTGAAGCTCTCGGCCTCTCTGCGGCAGGAACCAGGAGCACCGGGGCTCTGGCCTGGGAGCTGCTGAGGGGGAACCTTAGGGCCTGACACTAGACCCTGACTCCAGACCCTCTTGGCCACTTGGCCCCATAGACAGTTGGAGCCGGGGGAAGGGTGAGGCCACAACTCCAGGAGCGTGGATCGATGAGTTTCGTGAGCAAGGTCGGGGCTCAGCCCGGGGTCAGCAAGCTTCTTTTCATCTGCAGCCTCTGAAGAGCCATGGGCTCCATGACCTACTGGCCTGCTGCCCTCATTACTGACATGACTGGCCTGAGCTGGGGGAGCCTCTGGGCCGTGCATGTGATGGGCACTCAGGCTCTGCTTGGGGGGCAGGCACCGGGAATGCGTCTGTGAGTGTTGTGAGTGTTGTGTGTGTGCACCGAGTGCTGGGGGCTGGAGTCGTGTGACCTCTGGCATCCCGGCACGTGTGAGTGGTCTCTAACCTGGCAGGTGCTTAACCTACTGTGTTATATTAGTGTCAGCTGTGCAACACAGCCATTCCACGCTTCTGTTCGTTACTCAGTGCTCATCATGGTAAACCTACTCTTAATTCCCTTCACCTCTGTCACCCATCCCTCTACTCACTCCCCTCCGCTAATTAAAAAAAACTCAAAAGTGAAACCCTGCAGGGTGTTGGAGGGGCAGTGGCCCTGAGTGAGGCAGGCAGGGGGCTGGAGCGCTTGGCTGGGGACTGAGTGGGCATCGGGCAGGGGAGGCCACCTGTCAGGTGTGGCGAGGGCAGCCGGTTCCAGCTCTGTGTTTCATGGGAGTGAGAGCCCACACTCTCCTGCTTACTTGAGGAGCTGAGAGAACTTTCTGGGAAATCAAGGCACCCTCCCTGCACACACTCACCACCCCCAACTGCCCCACCATGGCCTCTAGCTCCCTGTGCCTGTTCTCCCCAGAAAGGGCCCTCTGGCTGGGCAGGGATCAGAGTGGGAGCCTCCTGCCTTGGGAGCTGCTGAGGAGGACAGCAGGCTGGGGCGGGCTCCCCATGTGGGGTCGTGTATCTGCTGCTCTGGTGGTCAGAGCTTGGGAGGCTTTCTGGGCCCGTTCGGAACTCATGACTTGGAGACCCCTTTGGAGCTGTGGGATTCAGGAGGATGTTGCTTACTAGGGGCTGGAGGGAGCCCGAGTGGTGGTCTCAAGATTTAAGGAAGGGTGGGTGGGGCTTGGCCCCTGAGGAAACTGGAGTGGGGTGGAGGTGGCGGCTAGGGGGTGGGCTTCTGGGCACAGGAAGAGTAGCTGCTCCTTGGGGGAGTCCTTAGGGTGAGGACACTGAGGAGCTCTGCTCTGGGCAGGGCCTCTGGAGAGGGGCTGATTGGCCCCAAGTGAATTTCCAGGGCTATGAAGTGGGGTCAAGAGCCCTATTTTTTTTTTTTTTTAAGATTTTATTTATTTATTTGACAGACAGAGGGATCACAAGTAGGCAGAGAGGAGGCAGAGAGAGAGGGGGAAGCAGGCTCCCCGCCAAGCAGGGACCCCAATGCGGGGCTCGATCCCAGGACCCTAAGATCATGACCTGAGCTGATGGCAGAGGCTTAGCCCACTGAGCCACCCAGTTGCCCCAAGAACCCTATTCTTAAACTCCTCATTCTCTTGGGCTGTGTGACTCCTAGCGAGTGCCTTTGTTCCCGTGTATCACCGTGTAATGATTGTTCCTGTCTCCTGGGGCCCCTTGTGTCAGAAGGTGCTGAGAGCCGGGGAATCATTGTTCCTTCCTGCATGGGGCTGGCGTCAGGGGCTGGGGTGCCTTGGCTTCCAGGGTGGGTTGGTGGGAGTGGGGCTCAGTCTGGCTGCCTTTGTGCAGATGTCACCCCTTAGCTACCACGAACTTGGCTGAGACTAGCCTCCTCATCTGTTACGAATCTTGGGAGGGGGGTGCCTGGGTGGCTCAGTGGGTTAAGCCTCTGCCTTTGACTCGGGTCATGATCCCAGAGTCCTGGGATCAGGCCCTGCATCAGGCTCTCCTTTAAACAGGGAGCCTGCTTCCTCCTCTCTCTCTGCCTACATGTGCTCTTTGTCTGTCAAATCAATAAATAAAATCTTAAGTAAAAAAAAAAAAAAATCTTGGGAGGGATGGCCTCGAGGGGTCTGGTGCCAAGACGGAATGAGTCTATTGAATCAAGCTCTGCACATAGTAGGAGCATATTAAATGTTGGTCATCGCTGTTACAATATCAGAATTGAATGTACTTGGAGCTCTAGGCAGACTCTTGCTCCCACCAGCCTGCTTTGTCTGTGCTCTGTTCTGTCTAAAACAGAGCCTCCCAGAAATAGAGTCTCCACAGCTCCGTGGGGCCCAGGCATCACGTAGGCTGGCCTCCATAGCTCAGAGGTGGAGACCAAGGTCTCGAGGGAGAGGGCCACCGGGGGGACCTGGGTCCTGGGAACAGATGCCCGAGAACCAGGTGAGGCTGGGTTGCAGAAGGCTGGGGGATGGTAGGAGGGGAGGGAGAGACCGAAGCCCGCTCCCGGGGTCCCCCAACTCCCGTAGCCAAGCCGGTTCCTGCTAATTAGCGCCTTAACGAACCATGCTAAGGCACTCTCCCCAAGCCTGCTCCCAGACAGATAATTACAATGATTTTTTGGCTTCTGGGGGTGCAGCTGGAGGTGGTGGGGGAGAGGGCTTTTCTGGCTTTTTTGCTGCCCACGGGGATTTTCAAACCTACCCACTCTTGCCTCATTTGGAGCAGGAAAAAAAGTGTTAATGGGCCTTTTTTCTGCAGCCGAGAAGGGCAATTTATGATAGAGGTGACAAACTTCATTTTAATGAGAGGCAAATCCCACTTTACTTTAAACTACATAGTGCACTCCCCCTACTCCTCCCCGCCCCATGGCTGTGGATTTGGGGCATCAAGAGTAGAAGCTGAGGTGTCAGGGTGGGAGGACCCGGGGTGGGGGTTGTGGGGGCAGGTGGGCTGGATAGAGAGGCCTGGGTAGAGGCCCCCCTCCTGGGCCTCATGTTTTGCCTGCTCACACACGTCCCCTCCTTTTAGGGGAACTCTTAAGGCCTCCATTTATGGATGAGGAGACCTAGGTCAAGGGAAGTTCAAAGACTTGTCCCCCACCCCTTCAGAATTCTAGGGGTTGGTGTGTGACATTTGAGTCTGGGCTGACACCAAGCTCTGTGTCTTCCTGCCTCACCCAGGGGATGTGGGAGTCCAGCCACATCACTCCCAGGGCTGGGGACAGCACAAGTTAGGGAAGGCCGGCGGTTTTGTGGATCCAGGCCAGCCCTGGCCCCGAAGCTTCTGTGGTCACACCAATCCTGAGGTAGGCCCCAGTGTTTGTCTCTCCACATAGAGGATGCCCTGAACAGAGAGAAACTCAAGGTCAAAGAGGCAGGCGGCCTGCCCAGTCCCCCGCAGTGGGCCAGAGCTGAGATGGCAGCAGGTACCTTGTACCCAGGATGTGGAGTGAAGCCTGGAATCTTCCTTCCCGAGTTATTGCATCTGTGGAATGGGCCCAGTCACACCTTATTGACAAGCAGACCATGGGCTGGCAGTAGTTTCTGGGCTCAGTCCAGTCCCTGGGACTTCTTGGGCCCCAGGGTTCTTGGCCCAGCTTTCCGGGTCCAGAGGTCAAGCCTCCCTTGCTTCTCCTCAGGGGTCTCAGTGAGCAACTGAGAGCCTTTGTCTGTGGAGATTAAGGAGGATCTTGGAAGGCAGGACGAGGATGGGGGCTTTTTTCCTACCCTGGGGGACACTCTATGGAGAATCCCTACTGCAAAGTAATGGCTCTCAGACCCTGGGTTTTCTGGGTCAGAGGAATCTGTTGTGGACATATTCGTGGGACACTCTGAAGCATGAGGACATGCGGGCTATGGACTCAGTGCACAGCAGCCCTAGTTAGGGCACCAGAGTGAGACCCTGGCTCACCTGTCATCACTGGGGCTTGGGCAGATCTCTGTTTCCTAGGAGAACAGTGGGTAAAAACCCCACTTCCTGTTTGGGTGATGGGGGGCATAAGCAGGAGGTTGTGTGATTTTGGTAGTTGATATAAAATTTCCAGAAGCATGAGATTTTAGCATCACGGATTTTTGGAGGCCCAGGGTCAGGAATTTGGAAGGGACCCTCTGAGCCCCTGGCTCAACCCCAACTCTAGAAGGGGGCTTACTCCTCCTCTCAGGACTGTGATGCTGTCAACCCACCTCTGTGTGTCCTCTTCCTCTATCTGACCCGTCTCACTCACCCAGGTACCTGTGGGCAAAGCTGAGGTGATCTGTCGGGAGTGGGATGGGTGGGAGAGGATTTGGCTTTCTGGGTGACTTGAGGGCAGGGAAGGGTTGTCATCCTCACTTCAGGGGCCTGAGGCTGGTAGCCAGTCCACTCCTTTGGGGCCCATCTGTCTGACTGGTCTGGGCAGGGATAGAAGGTGGTGGTGTCTAGATGCTCCCTGTGAACCGGGCCGGGAGTACCTGTCCTAGTCCTAGTCCAGTCCTAGTCCAGGGCCAGCCAAGTGGAAGAGGATAAGATATTCCCGGGGAAGGGCTCCTGATAGTGTGGAGTCAGGCTTGGGTCTGAATCTCTTTCCTAGTGGATTACCTGACCGAGTTCCTTAGCCTCCTTGAGCCTCAGTTTCCCTATCTGTAAGTGCAGCAATGATCCAGTCCTCTGGGCGGTCATGAAGATTGACCCAGCACTCAGTAGTTTCTCTCCCTGGGAGGAAGGCATTGGTTCTGGGGCCTGCCTCTCTGGGGCTAAGCCTGGGAAGAGGTGCCATGGGGTCCTCCACTGCAGCTGAGAGCACCGGGGTTGTATCTGCTTCCTAGGACTCAAGTGCCAAGTCATATGGTCCTGAGGACCTGCATCTCAGGCAGCCCCTGAGAACCAAGCTCTCCAGGCTGGCATATTGGAGCCCAGATCCTAGCCCCACCTCTTCCCACACTGTGACTGTGGGTAATTCCCTAAACCCCTCTAGGCCTCAGTGTCTCCACTTGGAAAATCAGGGTCTCAGAATTAAGTGCATGTGTGTTGCTCATCTAGCACAGAGCAAGCATGTAAGGAGAGGCAGGTCTTACATGGGGTGCTGTGAGTGAGTGGATGACCCTTGTCCAATCCTGTCAGAATGGGTGCTGTCCACCAGGTGGGGTGCTGAGGAGCTGGCGCTCTTCCCTTACCTGTCACCACAGCAATCCCCCTGCCTCTGTCCTTGACCCTAGTTGGTTTTGACATTGCTCAGCCCAATATTGGGGTATGGCCAAATGGGAGGAAGAATGTACCCTCCCTCCCCCTTGCTGATCCTGATCACTCTGTTGGCCAACAGATCTCCCAGAGTACCCACTATGTGCTGGGGGAGGAAAGAAAAAGGCCCAAGTCATGGGGGTGGGGGGGGGGGACTGCGAGAGGTCATAGAAGGCTGGTTGAAACAGTGACCTCAGGGGAACTTGGAGTAGGTTAACCAGGCTGGAGAAGGGAGGACCCTTTAGGCAGGTGGTCCAGCAAGAGCAAAGGCCTGGAGGTGGGAATAGGCCTGGTGGGGTTTCCTTCCTCTGTGTGAGCTCTTAGCAGATTTCCATTTGTCCTCAGGCTGTGATCCCTCTGGAGGCTTTTCCTGGCTTTGTGGTGGCTGATAGAGGTTTCCCTCTCTGGGCTCTGCCTTGCCTCGGACGACCTCCTCTGTTCTGGTCAGGATTAGTCCCTGATTCAGCTCTGTGGCCATAGGCTTGGCCATGACTACATGGCAGGACCCATAAACTGTTCCCGAGAGTTGTGGGACCCATGGAAAGATCTTACGCAGGGGAGGGCTGAGTGAAAGCCAAGCTTAGGGGAAAGGACAGGGCAGGAAGACACGTGTGGTAAACGGCTGCTCCAGGCAGAGAGGACTCCCCGACATAGGGAACCTGAGCCCACACCCTGCTGCCCTCGCTCCCCTCATGGCAGCCGTGCCTCATCTGACCTGAGTGGGGAAAGAATTGAGGGTGTAGATCACCCTCGCGAGGTGGGCATCAATTTCCACTGAAAGCTTGGGCCATGATTTCTCTTTCCTGCTGTCCTCTGACAAGCCTGGCTCTGGGCTTGGCCAGGGTGATGCGTGGGGAGCAAAAGTGGGGAAGCAAAACAGAGCTGGGGCTGGGCTGCAGAATCTCTGGTCCCCCCTTCCTATCACCTGTTCCCTTCCTCCCTTCTCCAAGCCCAGATGTCATGTCCCTGTCACTGTCCCAGCCAGCCCCTCAGGGTCATTGTTTCTGAAGAAATCAAGTTCTCCCTCTGCAGACCTGGTTCTCTTCCCACATGGTTCTTCCTTCCGTTTATGCTTATTGCTTTCTTTTCTTCATACTCAGTTGCCTTGTTCCCAGCCCTATCCCCTGGGCCTGGGACAGAGGAGGTGCTTAAGAACTATTTGTTAAATGACAGATAGAAAAACTTAGTAGGCTGCTGGCTTGGGCAGACCCCCATGCTCGGGAAGCAGATCCCCCAGCCAAAGAGCAGAGGAGGAGGAAGAGGAAGGCCTCCCTGTCTGACCCTTTGAGGAGGGAATGGGGCCCAGGTGTTGAAACCCAGCACAGGGGGCAGGGGCTGAGCAGGAGTGTGGGATGCTGGTGCGGGGGGGGGGGGGGCCCGGGGAAAGGGCCCAGGGGGGGGGGGGGGGGGGGGGGGGGGGGGGGGGGCGTTTGGACCCCAGTGTGGCCCCACTGAGGTGGGAGGAGGCCAATTGCTTTGCCATGTGACAAAGCTGATAGTCCTCTGCCCTTCCGTGGGCCATCTGCCGCCACTCTGGAGTAGACTCTGTGTTGATGTCCCTCATTCTAAACTACTGGCTTATATGGCTGCTCCTTGGTTTTCCAGTTTCAGACATTGCTGAGTGACTTTTACCGTGGAAGCTGAGGATTTAGCTCTGTTGACCACCTCTCACCAACTCCCCCTGACCCCATATGTTTGGTTGGCTGAGTTCTCCAGCTGAGCCATGTAGAATACTCTGATGAATTTTCCTTTCTTGATTGGCTGTGTTCCCTAGCATTAATAATAGTTTTTTTCTTGGACTGGGGAAGGGGTCTTAATTTCTCTTTTTTATGCTTATCACTAATTCAATTCCACTCTCTCCCCTAGTTGGGTAAATATAAAGTACTCAATGTAAGTAAACACATGAAGTACTGTGTCAGTCTTATCTTGGAGAATCTCTCCCTGAGCCTTCACACCTGCTCCCATCTGGTTTATTTGGACAGTGGCCGGGCCGCGGGCATAGAGGATGGCCCACCTCCATTGCTTGGGGTTCCGTTACTGAGCTCTCAGGGCTGGGACCTCTTGCTTCCTGGATCCCACATCTTCTCCTTCTTAGTTTCCACTTTTCCTTTGGCAGAACCAGCCCTCCAACACCTTCCAGAGAAGGTTCGTGGGAGGGGTATCTGGAGAACTGCCTGTCTGAAGACTCTGGTGCCGACCCTCCCTGTGACAGTCGGGCTGGGTATAGAACTCCAGAGGGAGATCTCGTCCCCACAACGTTAACGGGGGCCCTCCCTTTGAAGCCATTGCTTTGCTGTTGCTTCCAGGGCTGGTGTGGGGGGGCTCCCTGGCCGGTGGGACATCGATCCTGTGCCCGCCAGCTTGGACATGTCCTTCTGGAAGCCTGTAGGACCTGCTCTGTCCCCTTGTGCTGATAATCCATGGTGCTGTGCCTTGCTGAGGGCCTGCCCTTTCGAATTGGAAATTCACGTTCTCCAGCTCTGGGCAAGTTTTTGATGGACTCCTTTACGATTTCCTGACCTCCATTTTCTCTGTTCTCTGTCTTGGAGCCCCAGTTAACCCGATGTGGTGCTTCCTGGAGGGACCCCTCACTTCCTGGTCCTTCTGCTCCTTTGTCACATCTCCGTGCCTACCTGTGCCTGTTTCAAGGAGGTCTGCTCTCTGTTACCATTCTACGCTTCTCATAGAGTGTTTGGTGCATACATGCTAAATTTCAAGGATTCCTTTTTATTTGCTGAATGTTCTCTTTAAAACATGCTGTACCCCGCTCTTGCTTCAGGGATACTATATTTGATTTCTGTGAAGATAGTAATAGCTCTCCCGTTTATCTCTTTAGGCTTCCTTCTGTCTGCATGGCCTGTTCCCTTGCTGGCTGGCGTGTTTGGGACTCTGTCTTTCCTGTTAGCGCTTTCCTTAGTTAATTCCCTCGGCAAGAGATTCATGGAGCACCAGCTCTGTACCAGCCCCATCCCACAGCCTTGGCCAAAATGGTCAGAAGTCTCTGAGCTGGTCTGGCGGATGTCTGGGAATACTCAGTTGGTAGATCCTGTTAGGAGTGGGCACGAAGTCTGACTGGCGGCCCTTGTGTGTGGGTAGTCTCAACAGCTGTGCTTCCCCATGGCTGGCCTGCCTGGGCTGGGGAGCCCTGACGGCTGAGCCTCTTGGAGCCGGGTGGGAAAGGGAGGCTGGGGCTGAGCCCTGGAATCCGCATCTGCACTTTGTGCTCCCACCATGTTCTGTGGGGGCCCTTCCCTCCACCTGGCCTGGTCTCTCTAGTCTTCCCTGGGCGGAGCCAAGGATGGACCCCCTTGGGGGTCTACCTGCTTCTTACATAGCCTTCCAACCAGTCCTTCATTCCTCTGTCCAGGGTCGCCTGGTGCCACCAGTGTCTGAGAGCCTCTGGTGGGTTTTGCCAGGTAATAGGACCGGGACTTGGGACGCTCCTGTCTCAGCTCTGCCAAATCAATTACCACTCACTCATTTGCTTTCCAACTTCCAAAATTATGTTGCTGTTTCCTCTCCCATTCTTTGTCCTTGTGGATTTACGGACAAAAAGATCCTTTATTGTTGTAATGGAGTTTTGGAAAGGAGTGAGTGTAAATGCATGTGCTCAGGCTGCGGCTGGGAATCTGCACATGCCCCCCTCCCCCGTTGATCTGTTCTCCTGCTGGGGAACGTGCAGAGCATCTCCCCTTTTCACTCTTACAAACAAGGCTGCTGTGAGCATTGTCCGTCCTCCTTGCGCGCTGTGTGGGAGAGTTTCTCTTGGCCTGGAATCGCTTTGTGGTAGGCTGTGTGCATCTTCAGCTCTGGCAGATAAGGCCAAATTGTTTCTCCAAATGCTTGTGGCTGCTTCCACGGTCCCCAGCAACACACGAGAGGTCCTGTTGCTCCACGGCCCCGGGAAACACGCGGCCCTGTGCCTTTTGGATCCCCACCAACTTAGTGGTCCAGAGCGTGTCTTGCAGTTTTCCTTGGCATTTCTGGGAACTCTTCTGTGCAGAGGCAAGTCTTGTCATGTTCGTTGGCCCTTTGGGTCCCTTCATCCACCAAATGTCTGCTTCTGCTCTTTACCATTTACAAAAAGTGGGTGATTTGTCTTTTTATTGATTTGCCGAGTTCTTTATATAGCCTGGAAACACATTTTTTTTTTTTTTTTTGCCAGCTGTGTGTACTGCAGGTACGTTCTTCTGGTCTGTCTATGGCTTGTCTTTTCCCTTTGTGATGTCTTTCGTCGCACCGATGATTTAAGTTGTAACAAAGTCAAATTTCTCACCTTTATGGCTCATGCTTTTTATAGCTTGCTGGGAATGAGCATTTTTCAGGCTCTTGATATATACTGCTACGTCACCACCGAGGAAAGTTGTCCTAATTTGCCCTTGGGATGGGCTGAGAGCTGATGGGCATCCCAGGTGCACAAACGGCGGGCAGGACTGCCGTGGAGCAGGGATCAAGGAGTAAGATAATTAATGAGCAGCTCAAGTGCGTACATTGCTCAAGGCTTCAAAGTGCTTTAGATGGAAATGCTTTACTTGATCCTTGACACCGTCCTAAAAGGCCCCTTTCTTTTTCTCCCTTGGAGAACCGAGGCCTCTGTGGTAGCCCGGGCATAGGTGACTCTGATTCCAGCCATGGGGACTGGGCTGGGAGATGAGGGGCCCCTGGGGAGGGTGGTTAATTGGTGTTCAGGGGCGGTGATGGGGTGCAGCCTGCCTTTCCCCTTGGCCGGGGCCGTGGGCGTTGCTGCTGCAGTAGAATGTCTATGACTCCAGCATCTTGCCGTCTGGGCAGCAGAAGGAGCTTTGGGGTCACCGAGCCTGGGGTTCTGCCATTTACCAGCTCTGTGATCTTGGGCCCGGTCTGGGCTTCTCTGAGCCTCTCCTCCTGTGTAGAATGGTGCTAACATGGCCCTGAGGGAGCTGGGGGTGCTTACTGAGACTCTGTAGGTAGAAGTACCTGGAGCTGAAAAGGTTTTTTTTTAGGTGGAAGGAATGTTCCTTCCAGAGGTTGATCAGGGGTGGGCAGGCAAAGCCTGGGGTGGTGGGACCAGCCACCTTTAAAAAGGGCCTTTTTGAGAAACTGACTTTGGCCCAGGGAGTGGGCAGAGGCATGAGGGAAGGGGTGGACTGTCCACTGGGCGGGGAGCAGGGGCTGGGGAGGTGGGGCTGGGGAGGTGCGATCACCGCCCCCACAACAACCCCGGCCTCTGCTGCCTGGTGTCACCACCCTGCTGTGCTCCTCCCCAGGCTTTACCCAGCCCGCTGCTCCTGGCCCACCCGGGCCTGAGGGGTTAATTTTGCCGCCTGAGTTAGCTTGGTGTGGCGGTATGCAAATCCATACACTTTCATAAACTGCTTAATTAGGCGAATGTTAATGAGACGTTAATTACTGTTGTGCCCGCGGATCCCACGGAAACGGAGATTATGTTTCTCTTCAAACATCCCGTCTTAATTATAACTTGTGCCTAATTCTGCAGCTTTTGCCAACCAGGCGAGGGCGGGGTGGGGCGGGGCACGCCTGCCTGGGGCGGCGGGAGCCCATGGGCACCCCCCTTTCTGGGCGGTTCTCCTGGGCTTCCTCACCTCTTGGCCTCCATTCCTCCCTTAGACATCTGGTAAGCACCTACTCTGTGTCAGGCACAGTCCCGGAGCTGGTACTGGGGTGACAGAGAGCAGTCAGAGCCATTCCCCGCCTCAGGATGCTCCCAGCCCTGTGGGGAAGCAGCTCCGTAAGCAGATGTTGTGGGGAGGACTGCGGGGGCTGAGACAGAAGTATATTGGGCTGCTTGGCCAGAGGGCAATCCAGCGGAGGAAGTGGTATGTCCCTTGGGGTGGGGGGTCAGGGAGGGCTTCTTGGAAAAAGGGGCCTATGGACTGAGTATTAGAAGCAGAAAGGTGTTTACCAGGTATATTGGAGACCTGGGTTTGGGAAGGGGTTCCTGCTGGGATAAAAACTTCGTTCTTGATGTCTTGACTACTGTGTACCTTCCCCAAAGGGCTTTCCTGCTCTGGTTTTGCTTTCTCAGCCTCCAATCCAGATCTCTTGGGCGGAGGCTTGGAGGCTTGAAGGCTCCATATCTTGGCCAGATATCTGTTCCTCTTGTGGCCGCACCTACCTGGAGAGCTTTTGGGGAGGGGGTCCCCACCCTGGGAGGAAGGTGGTCAGGGTAGGCTTCCTGGAGGAGGCTTGCCCCAGGCCTGCTCCTCTGGAGCTGTGAGACTGTATCTTGCCCTTGTATTTGAGTCTTTGACTGTAAGATGTGCTTGTTATGTGCCATGGCCCCAAGTCCCATCCAGATGTGACCAGCACCACAAGGGGCCTGAAACATTGGCCTGCACTCCCTGTCCTCATGTTACTGCTCTCAACCCACTCTGCCTTCACCTAGTAAGGCCACCCAGCACTGCCTTGGCCCTCTCCTTGTTCCCTTTCACCCACTAGGTTCCAGGAAGCCTCAGGCTGTTGTGGCCACTGCCAAGCATGTCTAGGTGACTTCAGGGCTGGATCATCAAGTTCTAGGGCTCAAAAGACTCTAGTGGGTATAAAACCCCATTTCACAGATGGAAGGCATGAAAGCAGAGAGGGTCAGGGCCCAGAGTGGGGTCACACAGCATAGCCTAGAATAGGGTCTCAGGGAGGCCAGTGGGCCTTTTCTTCAGGGATGAGGGAAATGGAAGCAGAGGCCTGCCCCCTGGTCACTGCTGCCCAGGCAGGTCTTACTCCATCATTTATGCTCACCTTGCAGACGGGAAAACTGAGGCTCAAAGAGGCCATGTGTCAGAGATGCTCAGTGAGCTCCTTCTGGTCATTTTCTCTGATACCACTGTCCTGGGGGGGAGTTCTTGGGCAAAGGGGCTCCAGGCAACTAGTTGGGGAACTTGGCTCCATGCCCTGAGCTGGGAAACTGCCTGGGCTCCCCCAGCCATTGGTGCCCTTCCTTTTGAGAACCCTTGTTGGAATCTCTCTTTCTAGAACTTAATTACAGTGGAAGGTTATTTACCTTCAGTGTCTCATACCTGACCTGGACCAGATTAATGGTATTTCTAGATTGTGGGTATCTGAACCAGGAAGAGCGCAATCATAGCAGAAAAAAAAGCTTTTAGCTCATTACATATATTTGCACAATAACAACTTCAATCCTTTGGTTATTACACCCCCAAATCTGAGACCAAAGAACATCCATCCTAGCTCCTGTACTAATCAGCAAGGCCTCTACAAAAGTCTTTGACTGAGTGCAGTCCTGTGTCTGGGCTGAGCTGCCACGGCCTCGTCCCTCACAGTTGAGTGACGGGTGTGAGCACTGTCCCACCTCATACCTAGGAGTAATTGTTTGGTTTAATAGAATGGCAGGAATTAAAAATGGAAACTTGTTAAGAACAACAAAATAAAACCTTTGATGATAAATTCTGTGGCTTGTATGTTCTTGGGTTGTATTCCCAATTTGGGTACAGCTGTGAGTCCGGTTACCCGCACTGCACCACCCCCCCCAGCCCCCGAGATGTATTCACATCCTCTTTCTCCTGGGCTTCATTTTCCCCAGCCCCAGGCTGAGCACAGGGAGGCTTGATACAGATTTAGAGATTGGAACCCCAGAACTAGATGCCTGGGGGACTCCAGCTCCCAGAGGCCAGGCCAGGAGGGGAAATGAGTGAAACAGGCCAGGTGGGGACTGTGGGGAACCAGAGTGCAGGCGAAACCATGAGCCTGGTGCCCAGTTTATAACCCCTGTGGATGGCCCAACCTTTGCTTTTAGGACAGACCCATTGAGGCTGGGGTTGCTGGGTGGGGGTTGGGAGCTGGGCTTGGGACATCCTCAGTGGCCTGGCTCACGCCATCTCCTTGGCCTTCCCCAAAGCCAGCCTGGGCTGTTCAGTGTTCCTCTCCTCAACCCCAGTGGGTGCCCTCCACCCACCATGGGGTGAAGGAGTCCCGAGGTGTGTGTTTGAGTGACAACACAGAAGCAAGCTGCTTTGGGGAGATAGGTGTGAGTCACTGCTAAACTCCCTTTTGAGGAGCAAAATAAGCTTCCTCCGGGCTTGGGGAAGGAGGAGGCTTTTAAGACCTGGTGGTCAGTTTTTGGGGTGTCACCACCTCCTGGGTCCCATCTGTGGTGTCCTGGGGATAGGGTGAGGCTCAGATGCTGGGCTTCCCGAGGGCGTGGCCAGGGAAGAGGGTCTGGCATGTTTGTCCAGTTATGACTTTTATAAATAACACAGGAACTCTTCTATTAAAATGGCAGTGTTACCAATCAGTATGTAGTAATGGGATACTCAATTAGAGCAAGATTTCTGAGAAACTGATGCCCGCACATAAGCAGGTCCCCTTTTCCCCAGAGGCTGGCTCCACTCGGTCACTGTCTAATAGGGTCTCCTGCTCCAGTGGGGCATGAGATGTGAGCTGCTTTTGGCAGTCCCTGTTCTTCCTGAGTGAGGGGCGGGGCATCGCAGGAAGGGGTACCCCTCGAGCCTCTACTGTGCGTCAGGCACTGGGCTCGCGGCATCCCCACAGGCCCCACTTACTCTTTACCACCGCCTTGTGAAGTTGGCGTCATTGGCTCCATTGTTTTAGAAGATCTTATTTATTTATTTGAGAGAGCGAATGAGCTGGTGAGAGAGAGCACGTGAGCACACAAATGGGGGAAGGGAAGAGGGAGGGGAAGAAGCAGGGAGCCCGACAGATGCCAACGCAAGGGCTCCATCCCAGGACCCCGGGATCATGACCTGAGCCGAAGGCAGATGCTCCATTTCTTCAGAAGGGGACATGGGGGCTCTGGGGATAACTTGGCCGTGGTCCATGGTCTTGGGTGCACTTGGGTCAAGTTGGCCCTGGCAGTATGGGGTTAGTTGGCCTGATGGGTCGAATCCTCCCTCCCTTGGCCCTTGGCCTCTGACCTAAGCAGGGCCCTTCCAGTCTGTATGTCTCCCGCATACCAGCTCACCCTGGGGCTCAGGGGGGCAGTCCTGGGGAAATCAGAGGTTTGTAAACTCAGACCAGAAGCCACAGAAGGGTGAGGAAGCCATGAGAAAGGTGGTGTGTGCGAGTGTGTGTGTATGTGTGTGTGCCCATGGGGGTGATTTATTTCCATAGGCTGCCCCCCGCCCCCTGCCCCCAGCCCTTGCCCGATACCATCTTGCCTACCCTGCTGTTAAGCATTTTGCTTGCTTTTGCATCTAGCTCACTGGAGGTGGGCTGGTTGGGTCTCAGTCTGTAGCGAAGAGAAATCTTGCTGCCTTGCCAGGGACCTGGTGGGCTCCTAAGGGCTGAGTGGAGCAGATCCCACCATGGGACCACTTGGACGGGTCTGGGCCTGAGCGGAAGTAGGGATAAGCCCTGGGGAGACTGACCTCACCCAGATAGTTCCCTCTGTTCCTCCCGTCTGCCCCGATGACCGTGATGCTGGTGTCGTCTGCGTTTCCTTTTCTGTGCTGAGCGTGGTGCCGGGGGCTTTTTCATGGATACCCGCCCCATCTGATCCTCCCAAAGACCCTGTGGGGTAGTCACACATGTCACCACTTTTTAGATGAGGAAACGGGGGTCCAGAGCGTGTGAGCAATCAGCCAAGTACACAGAGTAGATGAGAAAGCAGGGATCCTGCTCAGGCATCCCACCCCAGAGGCTATCCTTTTGAGGAGGGCAGTGTCTGGCTGTTCCCCTGCCTGCCTCAGCCTGCTCTGAACTCCTTCCGGTTCAGCTTCCTTCCCTGGAAGGCTGGCTATCTTGGCCACAGCTGAGGACTGCCTGTGGCAGAGCCCACTCGGGCTTCTCTGTCTCCCTGGAGCCTGCAGATGGACCACAGGGGTGAGGAGACACCCAGGAGAGGACAGAAGGATCCAGCTCCAGCAGCCGGAGAGGACCTGGATGGTGTCTAGTTTGCCTGGCCCTCTGCTACCCAGACAAGGGAGTGGAAGCCGGAGAGGGGGCACGGGCTCGTCAGGGGCGCACAGTCAGATAGCGGCCAAACGGGACGCTGCCCCCCCCCCCCCGCCCCCCCCCCCTTCAGCGCTGTTGCTTCTGCACCCCCTTGTGTTGATTCCATTTCAGAGCCCGGGCCAGGGTGGATGGTGGGCGTGAGGCCAGAGGGAAAGCCGGCCGAGATCCCTTTTCCTCTCTGTTGCCTCTGCCCCTCACCCCACGCAGGCTTGTGCGTTTTCAACTTTCCTCCCATCTTTCACCTTCCCACCATTAAAAAAAAAAATGGGGAGGGGAGGGGAAAGGAGGGGCAAGCCTTTGACATAAATGTTTAAATTAGCCTCACTTTGCTGAAAGCTGGGTGTCAGGATAAATCCATTCCTACAATGCCATATATCTTTTCCTGAGTGGGAAGTTGGTGAATAAATGAATGTTATTCATATATTATTATGGCCTGACAGAGCCAAGGCAGGGAGAGGCAGGCCCTGGTGATTAACGAGCAGGTCTTGGCTAAAGAACTGGAGGTGGGCTCCTTACCAGGGGATGGGTGCCCAGGCGTCTGTGCCAGGCTGGGGGGATGGGGAGCCCCAGGTTCTGGGCAATGCTAGCTGGCCCTTGCTCATGAGAGGCCTGCGGCTGCCTTTCTTTTCTTCTTCCTTCTTCTCTAGGGCAACTCCAGTCCCTTGCTGCTCCTCTACCCTGGCTCTGTACCCTCTGTCCTTTCCTTTGGGGACGCAACATGACGTCTCTGCTGCTCAGGGTCCACTGACGACCCTTACTGTGGGGGAAATAGAAGACTTCCCTAAGGACGCCCTGCAGGAAAAGACCATGAGACCCTCACGCCTACATGGCATTTTTGGGTCAAAAACCACCTTGACTCGGTCTATACAATATCCCCATTGACTGAGGAGGAAACAGGCATAGAGGTGGAAAGGGCTCCCAGTGGGCTCAGCCTGCATCTTTGTGATACTCCAACCCCTACGTCAGTTTTATCTGGTTGACTGGATGCCCCTTTCCTGTGATGCTTTGTCCCTGGGGCCAACTCCCACACATGGTCAGTGTCTGTTGAGCTCAGCCTGGCCACTTTTGTTCTGGGGGCTCAGACCTCCTGTCCATTCAGACCAGAGTCAGGACCTATAGATAGACTGCCCAAGAAAACCACCTTGAAGACATGTCAAATATTGAACCAAGATGATTCCTGGGAGCCAGAGACGCCTCCAGGAGAAGGTGACCCTGAGACAGGGATGCTGGCTGAAGAGGGATGAGGGAGGGTGGCTTGGCCAAGGAGAGAGACAGCAGGGGTCTGAGCATCTAACCTGGCCCAGGCTTGGGTTCCTGCCTCACTCCCCTAGGCAGTATGGACCATAGGTATAGGGAGACCTGCCCAGCAGAGTTGGGGACCATGCCACGTTGTGGAGACAAGATGAGGAAGGGGCCAGTCTTAGTTCTGGAGGAGCCCTTGGTCCCACCCAAGAGATGGGAGATGAAACTTGGGAGCAGTTAAGTGTTAAACCACACTGGGACCATCAGAGAAGGCCCCCTGCAGGCGACGGGCCTGGAGCAGGTCTCAGCAGATTGAAAAGGGATTTGGTTTTGCAGAGGGGAGGAAGGAGGGCAATCCGGGTGGAAGAAAAAACAAGAGCAAATGCTTGGCATCAGGAAGGAGGCAAGAGTGCCGAGGAGCTCGGGAGGAAGCCAGCCAGCTGGGGACAGGGTTCTTACAAAAGACAAGAGTTGTTAGCAAGTTGGGCAGTGCAATGCCTGGCACATAGTAGAACCTCAGGAAATACTGGTGACATGAAACTGAGGGCCCAATGATTTTTCAATGTGACCTTAGGGATGGTGTTAAATAGAAAGTGCGACTACAGTGTAATAAATGATACTCTATTTGTTGACACCCACGGTGGGGGCCATGCTGTTAGCCTGGGGTTAGTATTATTACGTCCCTTCCCAGATGAGGAAATGGAGGCTCAGAGAGGCAGTGATTCACTCAAGGTGATGGTACAAATAAACGATGGGACTAGGATTTGATTCAAAGCCTGAGTTCCTCTCCACCCCGCCCCGTCCCCCGTGCCTCAGTGTGCCCATCAGTATTGTTGGAGCTGGGAGGAGATGACCTTGGATTTGGCCACTCTGGGAGTGTGGGGAGTGCCTTGCTTTGGGGCTAGAGCCTGCTGCCCCCCACCCCCCGCTGTGTTCCTTCTTGGCTCTGACTCTGTGCCTGGCCTGTTGGGAAACCTCCTCCTTCCCAGTAAGATCTTAAGATCTCTAGGGCCGCTGGCACTGAGGCCAGTGTGGGCCCAGGCCCGGGGGTGGGCAATAGAGGCAAGGCTGCGAGCTTTTTGGAGTGAGGGACATCTCCGTGCTCCTGGAGGGGACTGTGGCGGGTCCTGGCCATGAAGGGAGAGCTTGTGCATGTGTTTGTGGCCTTCTGGCCCACTTTCCCATAGGCCTGGCCAGCAGAGGGACAGGGACACCCTCCCCGTGCACAGCCCTGCTCAGGTCTAAACCTTTCCCACCTACACTGCCTACTTGGAGCTTCACAACCCCCTTGGGGACTGGACCCCCTATCTTTTTTTTGGCACAGGTGAAAAAACTTTCTGGGAAGCTTGTGAGTTTCCCAAGGTCTGCACTGACTGAGGGCAGAGCTGGGGCAAGGCTGCCTCAGTGCACCTGATGGCCTGTGGCCTGGCATTCTCACAGGCCAGGACAGGGAGGTTGCACCTCGGGGCCCAGAGAGGGCAGCCCTGACCGCTGAGGGGGCAGCCAGAGGTGGACTTCAGAGCCAGAGGGGACACTCCCTGACTCTTCCTCCTCAGAGCTCCTCACCCCAGGATGCCCAGCATGCACCCAGGTTGGGATGGCCACCCTCTGAGTACCCTGGAGCCAGCTGTGCTCTGGGTGGAGTGTCATGTCACCCTGTCCCGGGAAGGCGGGTGTGCCTAATGAATTAATTAATGTTGGCAAAGCACTTGGAGATCTCAGGCTGAAAGGTGCTCCATACATGCAAATCAGAGTGATTATTACCCATAATTACGGAGTTTCTGTTGGAGAAATTATTCAGAGCGGACGGTGGCTGGGCCAGCACAGGGCCTTGCCAAGATCTGTTCCTCAGTAGCAGGGGAACCTATCTTCTTCTCCCCCATTCCCTCCCTTTCTCCCCGCTCCCAACTCCCCCTATCCCTCCTTCCCTCTCCCCTTCCTCATCTCCCTTCCCTCCTCCCTCTCCCTCCCCATCCTATCTCCCCGCCTGGGCCCATCCCCCCATCTCCCCTCCCTCCCTCTCCCCTCCCGCTCCATCATCCTTCCCTCTCCTTTCCCTCCCTCTTTCCCTCTCCCCTCCTCCCTTTCTCCATCTCTCCCCTCCTTCCCTCTCCTCCCCATCTTCTCCATCCTTCTTTCCCCTCCTCCCTCCTTACCCCTTCCCCTTCCTCCATCCTCTTTTCCTCCCTTTCTTCCCCCTTTCCCTCCCTCCTTCCCTCCCCGCCCCAGTCCCTTCTGGCATCCACTTCTCCCAGCTCTGGGCGTGTTGCCTGCTCTCCCACAGCACATGCCTTCTTTGTCTCATCTCTCTTGAAGACAAGCACCTGGCACAGTTTGGGGAGGAAGGGGATTGGGCAATAGCTTCTCACACTCTGGAAGTGAGAAGGATCCGGGAACCAAGTCTCACTTTCCTCCTCTTTTAAATGGGGCCGTAAGGGGTTCCCTGTTCTTCCCTGGATATGGTGGGGAATCAAGTGCGGCTGTGCCTGGAAGACATTCTGGATTGGAAAGCTCCATGCCTGTGAGATTGACCACTCACTGTTGACATAAATATTGCTCCGTGGGTACTTGTGTGTGCACAGCTGATGTGTGTGTGTGCTTCCAGCCCCCTTTTCCATCAGACTGGTTCTCAATGTGTCTCAGTGGCTAGACTGCTGGTTCCTTAGGGCAGAGGCTGAGCCATGGCCACATGCATGAGCGTGAGGCCCCATGGTGACAGCCCCTGGCAGTGCCCAGAACTAGCAATCAAATAAACTATCTCTCTTGGCTGTACATTCCATCTCGCCGCTCCCCATCCTCCAGGCTCCAATCCTCGGTCTCAAGGACTTTGTCCATCTTTTGCACCCACCAGCCCCAGAGAGGGCCGCTCCCAGGTTCAGGACCACGAACAGCACCTGGCACAGCCAGAGCTCTCAACCCTTCTCCTGGTTGAACAGAGCTTCAGAAGTCCTTTTGCCTCAAACTCTGCTTTCAAAGACTGGGACAGTAACCCAAGAGAAAGCCAATGACTTACCCAAAAGTACACAGAAGCTTCGCTTTAGGGCTGACCACAGCCCTGGTCTCGAACTCCTGAGAGTGTTCTCCACAGAAGGATTTCCTAATACTCTGTCAGCAAACACTTATTAGGCACCTACTGTGTGCCTGTCTCTCTACCAAGCTCCATGATGGGGAGGGATAGAGGAGGCAAGATCTCTCTTCCATCCCCAACAGGACCTACAGATCAACAACCAGAACCACAAAGGCGAGAGCTGGGCATGGCAGACACAACAGAACCATGGACTTGTTTCCATGGAGCCTGTGAAAAGAGCTCCAGAGACAGATATTTCTACTGGGCTCTCCAGGCCTACAGCCCAATGTGTATCCCCCCGCCACCTCTCCTGCCCTCCCTTCTTTACCTGGAGATGGCCAATTTCATCTGGATGTGAGAAAAGGCGTGAGTTGTCTATGGGGCCTTTGTGCCTTATTGCAGCCTCTAATCTTTCCCATCCAACATAGGCTTCTTTCTTTTTCCCGGCACTTGTCAGAAAGATGGGACAGAGCCCCAGGCCCGGTGGGGAGGCCAAGCCAGAGCAGGCTTCTTGCTGCCCATCGATTTGCAGCTGCCTGATGTATTTGCCGGACACCGTGGGGCTGTGTTTGGCTTTGGATAATGAAATAATGTCCTCACTGAGCAAAGGATGGAGTCTCTGCTAATTAGCTCAGCTGGCTACTTTGAGGACAAAAAGTCTTTACTGCTGTGTTCCTGGGGCTGGCTGAGTATGGGGCTCTGCAGGGAGCCAGTGGGGTCACAATCTGCCTTGAGGGCAACAGTGGAAAAAGGAGAGGGGTTGGGGAAGCACATAGGCAGAGCTTTCCAGGAATGTTGTCTCCTAGGGGCAGGCTGGGATAAGGAAAAGCCTGAATCAGATAGATCTGGGTTCTGTCCCCAGCTCCGCCATTTACAGGTTGTGGAACCTTGGGCAAGTCGCACTTGACCTCTCTGCATTTCACCTCCTCTGAGGAATGGGGCCATGGTAATCCCCACTGCTTGAGAGGGTGGTTCTTTGGCTTGAGTCGAACAACGGAGCAGAGTGCTTGATGCACAGCAGAGACTTAGAACGTGTTGGTGGCCTTAGGGTTCATCTCTTGGGGCCATGCCCTTACCTTGGTGTCAGATCTTATTCCTCCTGGACTTGTGTCCCATCTCTCAGCCATCTGACCCCTTAGGAGAATGAAGTCTTCTTAGGCCTCTTGTAGGGCTCAGGAGGCAGTTGAGGCCTGCTGAACGCCTGGGTTCAAAGGCTAAAGCTTCTTCTTCTTTTTTTTTAAGATTATTTATTTTTTTATTTGACAGAGAGAGAGAGAGAGATCACAAGTAGGCAGAGAGGCAGGCAGAGAGAGAGAGAGAGGAGGAAGAAGGCTCCCCGCTGAGCAGAGAGCCCAATGTGGGGCTCGATCCCAGGACCCTGGGATCATGACCTGAGCCGAAGGCAGAGGCTTAACCCACTGAGCCACCCAGGCGTCCCAAGGGTAAAGGTTTTGAAGTGCTAGGCTCTGGGGCTGGCGCTTCCCTGTGGCCTTTGGGAAGGAGCTAAAGAGCAGACCAATGAGCAGACAAGAGGGGGCTGGGGTGGAGAGGCCCGAAGCCCTGATCCCCTCTGCAAGAAGCTCTCTGGGGACCAGCTGGGAGGTGATTCCTCCCCCCACCCCCCCCCCCCCCCCCGCCGCATCATAGATTTTCACTGTGCTCCTCCTAGGGCCTCCCCTCCCCCAACTCTGATGGTCTTATGATCCTTCCCATTTCTACGAGGCCTTTTCTAAGTTCTCTCCTCCCCAGGTTCATTGGCTCCATAGGCGAGGTGGATAATAGTACAAGCAATAATGTAGTAATAATGGTAATCACAAAAGCCGCTAACTCTTACTGAACTTACTGTGTGCCAGGCACAGCTCAAATCTCTCAACGTGTAATTACTGCTTTACTGTAAGGAGATGGGGTTCAGTTTATCCTCATTTTACAGAGGAGGAACGTAAGGCCGGAGGAGGTGAAGGGGCCCCTTGAGGGCACTGCAGAAAAGAGGGCAGAGATGGAGCTCACACCCGGCTCAGGTCCCTTTAGGCTGACAGTCCCGAGTGATGTCTCTGCTCTGCGTCTCCACTGCTTCTCCTCCATCCCACAGAGATGATGGGACACTCTTGGGCCCTTGGGGAGCTCACAGTGGGATGAATCAGACCCCTCCCCCAGGCTTTCCCTGACCCTCCTGACCTCCTCCTCTTCCGAATCAGGTGGCATTTGTATCTTTCCCATCACCTCGCCCTGACCCCTGGCTTGGGCTTCCTTGGAGTGGGTTCCACAAGGACAGAGGCTCTGCTCCGGTGGGCCAAAGTATGGCTAGCTCTTCCCAGGCGCTGGCTTGTAGTCGTTTCATGAAGGAATGAGTGTCGGTTCGCGGAATAAATCTGACTGTGCATGTTTAAGTACTTGGCGCTCAGCAAATATTTATTGAATGAAAAATATCTTTGGGTGGAATATAGGAGGTGACAGTGTGACGCGTCTGGCCTGTTGTAGGCTCAGCACTGGGGAAGAGCAGGAACAGTGGTTTCCATTCTTCTGCAAGGGGCTGGGGGGCTGCACCGGAAGCGGAAGTGGGCGGGGGAGGAGGGAAGGAGAAGCCCGGGAGTGGCCGGACCGGAACTCTGAAGAAGACAACAGCAGGGAGGAGGCTGGAGAGCAGCTGGGGCCCTGACTCCCACTCTGTGTGGAGCTGAGGATGGGAGCGCGTGCGTGTGTGCACACGTGTAGGCGGGTGTGTGTGTGTAAAACAAATAACTGGAAAATGAATTTAATTATAAGACACTTTTAATAGCTATTTATATTTAATCCTGCTAATTCTGTGTCTTGTGTAGCCAAACTGTAATTCTATTCTTCTTACTCATTTGCTAGTGAGAATGGAGAGGGAGGGAGAGGGAGACAGCCCCACAGGAAGGCAGCAGGCGCTTCCCACCCTGGGGTCAGCCAGCCCAGCCTTTGACCCTGAGAGCAGGGAGGAAGGGATCATTGGCAAGGCTGTTCCAAGGGGAAATCTGGGAAATGGCCCCAGCTCCTTCTCCAGGACAGTTCCTTCATATGCTTGCATCTCCTCGGCATTCGGGGTGGGGGACAGGGGCAAGGGAAGCAATGGGGAGAGCCCCAGCCTGAGTCAGGCAGACTGAGTTCAGATCCAAACTCAGCTGTGTGCTTTAAGCTCAGAAAGGCTCACTTTTCCTTACTGTGAAGTGGGCATAGTATACCCCTCCCCAGGGCTGTTGGGGGGATTAAATTAGAACGAGGCTGCCCCATAGCCAGTGCTCCCTGAGTGCTTTTTCCTGTACCTCCTTACTCCCATCACCAGCCTCCCAAGCTGGCCAGTCCTCTGGGTTTCAACCTCTCTTGATATTCCTGGATTGCTTTCAGCTCATTGGCAGAGAGAAAGTAAGCGACTCCCTTGATGGCCAATGAATGGCGGGAGTCCTGCCCCTTTTCTTCAGGAGATCCCCTGGTGGTGGGGTTGGGGTAAGGGTGGTGGGGTGGGGGTGGGGGTGGGGGTGGGGTGGGGTGGGTAGATGGCCTAGAGGCATGAGATGGCTTGAGGGTGGGCTTCTGGCAGGGCCCCAGGAGTGCCAGAGCAGCCTCAGGAGCTGCAGTGAGGAGGCCCACACAGGGCTGTGGAAGCAGGAAGGAGACTCCTCAGGAAGTCTTTTGGGTGAGGCCCCAGACTCCTAGGTGCATCCGGGCTGGGGAAGGATAGCTTTGGAGGAACAAGATTAGGAGTTAGAGGTCTTAGCTCTAGGTCTCGCTCTGCTGTGGAGACTCAGGCTGGCGGTCCTGCTGAGCCTCTGTCTTCTCTTCTGGGCTGTGGGGCCAGGGTGTGGGAGGATTGAGAGGGAGGACCCAGGAGGAGCTTCAAGGAGGATCTCAGCCCAGAGATGGGGTGTGGAACTGTGCTTCCTGAAATGGCATTGTGCCTGTGTTCTGCCAGTGCTACCTGTGGTCAAGGTCAAGGCAAGGTCCTCAGAGGAGCCCTGGAGTGGGCCAGGCTGGTGCTCATCCAGGATCTCCCTCTAGCGCCTCCAGGGAAAATTGGGCTGGGACTGGGGGCCAACACCTTGTCCTGGCAGGCCAGGGTAGGGACCTGGCCTTTCTTTACCCAATGCTTCTTCCTCTGTTCTCCTTGTTTTGCTCACTGTGCCTGAGCCCTCCCCTTACAGCAGCCACCTTAGAGTTCCAGGACCACCCGGAGGGCTGGGCTCTTGCAGGAAGTCAAGATGGGTGGCTGCACCCAGAGGCAGAGTGGGCTACCCTGAGGGATGACCTTGTGCCAGGTTCTGTGCTGGGCTTCTTCCAGATCTCTGATGGAATCCCTGCACTGAATTTGCAAGGTGAGTGTTACTCTCTCCATTTTACAGAAGGGGAAACCGAGGCCCACAGAAGTTAAGGGACATGGTTAGAATTTGGGTCACCCGATTCCAAAGACAGTTGCTTTTCCTCAGCGTAAACCTTGGTGGTCCTGTGGTGGGGGTGCAGGTGGCATTTTCAGAAGGTGGGGCAGTGGGAAAAATGCCGGGTCACTGGGAGAGTTCAGAGTGTCCTGGTTTGTGTACACTTGGGGTCCCAGTGAAGCTATGCCCTGAGGCCCCACAGGGCTGAGGGTGGCAATCCAGAGCTCATCCCGTCAGAGGAGGGCTCAGGAGAGAGGCAGCCATAACCCCTGACTGGATTGTGTGGAAGGAGAGAGCTTGGCTCTGGGTCTGTCCCCGCCTGGGCTTGAATCCTAGCTCTGCCACTCTTAGGCCAAGTGACATATGTCCAGACACTTGACCCCCAAGCCTCAGTGTTGCCACCAGTGCTTGGCACATAGTAGGTTCTTGGCATTTCCCCCTCCCCTCACACACTTCCTCTGCTGACTCGTGGAGATGGACAATGGCTGAGGGTACAATTTCTTTCTGGGATGTTTTCCCTTTAATAGGAGGCTTTAATGCCTGTGAACCCCAGTGGAATGATGTTTCTCTTTAATGGTGACACTTCAGGCATGGTGGCAGCTGTGGGGAGATGCGGGGCAGGGGGCGGGGGTGGCGGGGGAGGCTCGCTGGCTCCTATTTCATGTGTGGGCCTTGTTCTCCATCTCTCTCTCCCACCCCTCTCCTGCGGCTCCCACTGCTCTGTTCACAGGCAGGTCAGCGTCTCTCGTTAATTTGATTGAGGGATTTGTTCCAAGCTGCTTGCTCATCGGCTCTGTGGAAGCCTGGCCTGGGAATTGGGCATTTTGAGGCAGGCAGACCAGGCTGACCTCTGCTCTTCTAGGAAGTGAGTGGTCACTGGGTAGAGGGTAATTAACATGGGCACAGGGAGCGTGATGAACCCCCAGGGGAGGGATCCCGGGGGTGAGGTCCTAGGGAAGGATCCCCAGAGATGGGTCTTATCTGGTCCCTAACATAGACTATCCTCCCCCTGCAAGGGCCTGCTTGCACACCTGCCCTGACTCACCTGCTTGGTTCTACCTAAGGGGTGCCCACCATGACACGGTCGTGTTGTCGGGAGTAGTGGAGGGACAGAGAGGCACTGAGGGATCTAGGATCAGTGCTGCGGAGGAGCCGGCCTGGGCCTAGGGATGGGAGTGGACAGGAGCTCTTCTTTGAGGCCTCAGCAGAGCTTGAGCGCAGAGGGGATTTGGAGAGGCCCCTGGAGAATGTGCAGCCTTGAGGGAGGGACCACATGATCTGAGGGTAGAGGCCTGGGTTCTAGTTCAAGTTTTGAAGTTGGCTCCCTATGTGACCTTGGGTAATTTTCTGTCCTCTCTGGGCCTTAGTTTTCCTATCTGTGCAATGGAAGTTTTGGTCTGGATGTCTTTTGTACCCCTATCCTTGATTCTAAGAAAGCTTGGGGAAGGGGCTGCACCTCGTGGTAGAGGTGGGCTCAGAGCATAAGGCGCTAGAGAGGGGTGGGAGGCAGATGTATGAGGCTGGCACACTCATTAAGCACCTCTAAGATGGATTCCCAGCCCACCCCTCTCGCCCAGGTCACCTGGTGAGAGCCTTGGGATTTATTTCTTCCTGAGTAGTGTTATCCATTGTGTTAGCCTTGCTGCCACAGGGCACGGCTGGCTCTTGCCTGAGCTTCCTGCGGGGTAGGGTGCCTTGTTTTCCTCCAAGAGGACTCCCCTCACCCCTACCAAGCTCCTGTACCTGAATGCCCTTTACCCAGGGGGCATGGAGGCAATTCTGCCCTCCAGCCTGCTCCAGCCGGCCTGCAGGTTCAGGGTGCCCTAAGGGCTGCTGGGGCAATCAGGGCTGGCTTCTTGAAGGAGGTAGCAATATTGGTTCTAGACCTTTAAAAATAGCTGGGCAGGCACTGGACAGGTGGAGAGAAGAGTAGGTGCTTTCAGCATGCGGTTGGAAGAGGCCTGGGAGACCACGGGCCAAAGGGGAGGAGGTCCCTCGCTTATCCCTGTTCCTTATGGAGGACACCCGGGCAGGGCTTGTTGACCAGCTGACCCAACCTGTCCCCAGTTTTTGTAATTTTCTGTTCTTTCAGGCTCGGGTGCTCTACATCCTTCTCAGGAAACATCAGGTGACCCTGACATTGACCGTCAGTCACAGTGTACTCCCACAGCTATCGTTGTGAGAGGCATGTGGCATATGGCAGCTTCTGTCCCCAGCCATCTACCTGACCTTAGACAAGCCACTTCATCTTTTTTTTTTTTTTAAGATTTATTTATTTGACAGAGATCACAAGTGGGCAGAGAGGCAGGCAGAGGGGGGCGGGAAGCTGGCTCCCCACTGAGCAGAGAGCCCCATGCGGGGCTCCATCCCAGGACCCTGGGATCATGACCTGAGCCAAAGGCAGAGGCTTAACCCACTGAGCCACCGAGGCACCCCAAGCCCCTTCATCTTTTTGAGCCTGAATCCTCCTTAATCTTGAGAGGGATCATTCCGTTTCGCTGCAGAGAGCGCATTTGGAATGGACTCCAGAGAGTGACTAGGACTTCTGTGGGCAAAGACAGAAGGGGGGGGGGGGGCAATGATTCTAGGTAGCAAAGGGATGCCTGGAACCAGACTGAGGGCCTCTGCAGCCTCTGAATCAGGTGTTCCTGATGACGGGTACAAGCTCTGGAGCCAGGCTGTTTGAACTGTGGATCCTGGCTGCTCCACTTCCTAGCTGTGTGACCTTGGGCAAAGCAGGCAACCTCTCTGTTGTGTCTTGCTTTCCTCCAAGGAAAGGGAGATACTGGTAGTACCCACCTCATGGTGTTGTATTGAGGAAATGAGTGTATTTTTAAAGTCCTAGAATAATGCCCAGCACATAGTAAGTGCTTAGTAAAAGTTAGCTGCTGTTCTTACCGAGACTCAGAGGAAGGGACTTGCCCATGGACACACAGCTTGTGGTGAAGGTTCCGGATCTAGGCCAGAGCCCATTATATTCCACGCCTCTTCTCTTTACTCTGGATGCTCCTGATGTCTGCCTGTGGAGTCTAATGTCCAAGCAGGGGAGAGATTTCCCTTGGGGTGTTGCACCCAGGCTCTGACCCTAGTGTGTTCTCTTTCAAGTCCTTTGTGGGTAGAACCTTGTCTGTCTAATTCCCTGAGGACCCCCAGGGCCTGGCATAGAGTAGGTGCTCAGAAATTACTTGGTACTTGACTGGCTGCTGCTCCCAGTGCGGCTAACTGCTGGTGCGGCTCCCAGTGCTCACTTCCCCAGCTCCTCACACCTCCATCTTTTGTGCCTGTTTGGGTGGGCCCCTGCCCTGGCCCCCAGCAGCACTCCCCTCCCGCCTTGATACTTGCAATACCTACCAGCTGCCCGCCTTGCTGCTCTTCTCTCTTAGAGCCCAGAGCCGAAGGCTCTCGATTCCCCTCTTCTCCCACTGTCGAGACCCCGCCCATCTTTATCTTCTCTCTTGCGTTCTCCAGTCCTCCCCGCTTGGTCGTTAAGATGAGAATAACTCCTGAACTTGATGTCTTTGCTTCTGCTTTTATATCGAACTATAATTTGACTGTCTAAAGGTTCCTAGAGGAGAGAGGAAAAGAAATCATTCCCCATCTGTGCTCAGAGGAGATTCTATCTGCTGAGGCGATGGGGCCAACCTTGCCAACCCTCTTTAGACTGGGGCTCCGCTTAGCCAGGACGCAGGCAGGACGCAGGAGTTCAGGCAGCCTCAGCTCTGCCCACGTGTGCAGGAATCTGTACCCACTTAGCCTTCACCTCCATCTTGGGGGATCAGGTCATGCTCCTTCTTTTACAGAGGAGAGGGAGGACCCTCACCTTCCTGTCCCCTGGCCCCCCACCCTGCTCCAGGGCTCCCCACAGCCACTTAGCACTACCCTGGGAGCCGTGAGTAGAGGTGTGTTAGTGATGGTCACAACTGATGGAGGGGAGGAGGGAAGGAGCCCAGAGGGGAGAAGGGATTTTCCCAAATCCTTTATGGAGATCCCTTCTGGCGGGGAGTTTGGGGAATTTGTGGGAGGTTTGGGGAGTGGGGGAAGGAAGGGGGCTAGTCAAGAGAGTCAAGGCAGCAGAGAAGCTGGGGGAGCAGGCTCCCCCAGCCTCCCTGCCCTTCCAGTCCAGCTGTCCAGCGATCCCATTCCCTACCAGAGCGGTCAGTGATGGGCTGGGTGTCCTGCCAATGCACCACGGAGGGGTCTTTCTCCATTCTTCCACCATGCCTCACGCGCGCTCTCTCTCAAGCTTCTGGAGAGCCCACACTCCACTCCTAAGGCTCCTTACACCTGCATCTCTTTTCCTGTCTCCCTGCGGCCAGGTGGTACCCTTTCCTCCAGTCTCTGCTGAAGGTGACGCCGTGTGTGGGACCACTGTCCTCAGAGCAGCTTGTCACCCTTTGCAGTTTGGTTCCCCTGCTTGCCCTGTGACCTCGACTCCACTGGGCTGAATTAGAGTTATGGGTGTGCAGATCATTTGGCTTTTTCTCTTTGTTATGCTGGGAACCATGTTCTCTGCGGCTTCTACCCAGCCTGGGTTTCCCCCTCAGACAATGGCTGGGAGGCTATGTGAGCTGTGTGCCAGCTACTTAGAGGGTGGCTCTGGGAACGCCCTGTCTGCCAAGACTGCCCCCCAGAAGGAGAGGGTGTGGAGACAGGCTGGCCTGCTGGGGAAGCCGGTGGGGGTGCTGCCCCCCGCCTTCTCCCCACTCAGAGGCTTAGGAGAGAACGCTCGACTCCAGTCCTGCCCGTGGCAGCTTCTCTGGCTTGCCTGGGCTGGAGCAGGCCCTCCGTCCAGCCTCCCGTTTGGCTATGTAACAGCCTGAAAGTTGCACTCCTTTGTTTAGATCAGCCTATGGCTCTCCGGGCACAGAAGGTGGTGCCCAGCATTTCCATCTGCCTGATATTTGGGGTCTGTCACCTGGGTATGGCCCAAGCCCCTCTCTGCCCCTCTTCTCTGCCAGACTTTCTCCCCTTCCCCCTGAACCCCGATTCCCTTGAAGACCCCCTCCTCTCTGGATACAGCCAAGGTCCTGTGAATCCTTGTGTTCTGGGAGAGGCTTCCCTAATCCTCACAGGGACTGAAGATTCAGCCCCCAGGGCAGGGCAGGGCCCGTTAACCCGAGCTTCGCACAACTCCAGCTGTCCCTGGTGCCCGGAGAGCCTGTAGCCCCAATGGGCTCCACCAGGGAGGCCAAGGTGGCAAGCCCATTGGTTATAGAACTACAAGGTCAGGTTGTATCTTTCCATTTCTTGCTGGATGGACCTTGGGGGAGATGTGGTGGACCTTGGGGGAGAGTGGCCGGCCAGTGTTGTCTATTTCTGGGGCTTCCTTGCGTGCTATGGGGGCTTAAGCTGAGGACCCAGGGAAGGCTCAGTCAGGGGCCTTCCTGGGCAAAAGCCCTTACTTAGCCTCTGTTGGGTCCTCAACCCAAGGGGGCTGGAAGGAATTGGGTCATCAGGGCTGAAAAGTGGATGATAGAAAACCCGAGACTGGCCAGGACAAGTTCCAAGAGGTTCCCAGAACAGCTTTTTGGACCAATGTAGTGGGTGGAGAGGAGGCTGGCTCCTTCAGGGCTCAGGCTTGGGTGGGTAGAGCCATGTTCCCAGGAGCCCAGCTGGGCTAAAACCCCTGAGGGGCAAGGAAGCGAATCTGTAGGAGGCATTATTGGGGCTTTGCCGAGGATGCAGCCCTGGGATGCCAGCCCAGCAAGCATCTGCTTCTTGCAGAACGCCTTCACGTGTCTCCTGCTTCCCTACCCCCTTCCATTAGCCACCTGGGGTTGTAGTTGCCCGACTTCTGGTCTGTGAGCTCTTCTGGGCGATGGGGGTGATGGTGGCAGTAACTGCTTATGAGGACAAGAGAGACTGTTGCCACCTGTAGACAGAACTCTGTCATGCTTGCCAGGCTGCATAGCTTAGTGGAGGCAGCTCCTCCCTCTGAGACTCAGTTTCCCCCTCACCATCATGACTTCTTAGGGGCTGCAGGTTGGAGATCAGCCTAGGCAGGCCTCCATCTTTGGAGGCCACCTCCTCAGGCCTTTACCTGAACCTCTGTCTCTGTGGCCCTGGGCTCCCCTGTCTGTTTCCCCAATCCATATTTATTCGAGCCTTAACCTGCGTCTTCCAGAAGTTCTCCCTGATGCCTTTATGCCTTACTGATCTGTGTCTGAAAGTTCTGATGGTGTCCCCAGTTGCTTCCTACTCTTTGGCACACATTCCTGGCTCTGTATGGGGCTCTGGACGCAAGGAGATTGTTCCGCATGGCCTGTGTGTGGGGGCGGGGGGGCGGGTAGGAAGGGCTGTAATATCCAGCAGCAGGCTGGTGTGATTGTGCTAATGTAGGAGCCCAGAAGGAGTAACAACTCCTGAGCTGGGGCCCGTGAGGCTAGGAAGGGCGTTGAATGCCAGGTAAGGAATCTGGGCTCTGCCCTCCCTCTGCAGCCAGAGAGCACCAGGGGAGACGCCCATACTGGGCCCCGTGTTCCTGAGAGCAGACCCTCCCTATAATGGCTATAGCTCTCCTCCTCCCTTTGGCCCCTGCCTGGTGGTCTCCTACTTGTCCTACAGATCTCTGCTCCAAGAATACTTCCTCGTGAAGTCCTCCTTGACCACTGTCTGTGTTCAGAGTCCCAGGACCTTTCCTTTTAAACTCTTATCCCAGGGCGCACCCCCTCTCCCATGTGACCGTGGATTGCCCACCAGGCTTTATGTAAGGCTACTAAAGGCAGGAATCAGAGGGATTTGGTTGTCCCCTGGATTCCTGGCTCCTGGCCCAGTGCCTGGCACAGAGTAGGTGCTCAGTAAATGTTGGTTGAATATGTGAATGTCTGCAGGGGCACAGAGCCCTGGAGCTCCAGGCTAGAGGGCTGCCAGGCTGGTGGAGAGTGGGGCTGATGGGGGAAGGCACAGGCCTCCACTGAGGTGGGGACAAGGACTGGGTCCCAGCTGGCACTGTGCACCCTTTGTCATTAGGGGGGTCTTTAAAGAGCTATTTGGTGGGACAAAAGCAGTCTCCGGCAGCACCTCAGTGGGCGGGCCCGGCCTTGATTGCTCCCTTTGGAAATGCTTTGAGAACAGGTGGACTGAGTCGACTGGTCACCCCCAGGCTGGCTGGTGGCTCTGAGGAGTGGGGCCCGCCACGTGGGCGGAGACTACGGGAGGCAGGACCATTGGTGGATCCAGCCCTGACCTCAACAAAATTATTTTTAAAACCTGCAAGAGAAAGGGGATATTTTTAACCTTTGTTCCATCAAGACATCCCAAGGGAAAAAGAAGGGGGGAAGGAGGCAGGTGGAGAGTTGGAAGAGGGGCAGGGGCTTTTGTAGGGGGGAGAGCCCTGAGGACAAGCTTTTTTGTCCCCAGCCCTTTTAAATTTTTTAAAAGCTCCAAACAGCAAGAGGGACAGCGGAGTTCATTATATCGAGTTATCTCCTCCGTTTCAGGCAAAGATCAATCTTCCAGCCTTGCAGCTTCAAGGGAGGGGGGAAGGGGAGAGAGAAAAAACGGGAGGCGAAGGGAAAACTCCCTGGACCAGTTTCCGCTGGCTAACACGATTACTTGGCTGCTTGGCAGCGGCACCCGCCGCTGGCAGGCCTCCTGGCCCCCTGCCCATCACGCTCCGTTGCCAGCTGCCCCCAAGGCTCTCTCCTGAATGGGACAGGTTGGCAGGTGTGAGTGCCCCAGGCCCCCGTGGGGCGTGGGCTGCTGGGCCTGTCCTCCCAGGGAGAGCTGAGGCCCCGCTGCTACCCCGTATGGAGCGGCTGTGCCTGCTGGCCTTGGCTCAGCCTTGCGCCCACCAGCCTGCCTTTCTCTGGAGGGTCCAGTCCCACTGGGTGTGCCCTCCGGTGCCTCCCCATTTCTTCAGATGAGAGGCAGTTTGTGTAGGGAAATGAGAGCACAGGCTTTGGACCCCATAGAGCTGGCTCTGCCTATTCATTCGCTCATTCAATAAATATTTACTGAGCATCTACTGTGTGCCAAGTATTGTACACAGTACAGAGGTGGCAACAGAGCCAGACGAAAAGGACTCAGTCCCTCCCTGCCTTACAGAGCTTATGTTACGGTGAGGAGACCCCAAAGTGACAAGGATGCAAATAAAGAAGCAAGATGATGTTGGGTGGGCATAAATACAATGAAAAATGGGAAAGATTGGGGTGCATGGGGACATTTGCCCTAAGGTGACCGAGGAAGATGAAGAGGGTCCCATTCAAACCTGAATGACAGGAAAGTCTGGGGGAAGTGCCTTCTGGACAGAAGGAACAGAAAGGACAGACCCTGAGACAGGCCAGTGTGGGAGGTTCGGGGGAACACGGCAGAAGGCAAGTTCTAAGTGGTGGACAGGCTGTGGGGCAACTCGTTCTCTCTGCTGTGGAAACCCCTTGCTTATGGCAAGGTAGCCTCAAGATCTGGTCTGTAGCGTTTTCTGGCTGCCGGGACAGTTTGGTGCCAGGGCGGGAGCAGGGGGCCCATCAAGGCAGGAGGCTGGGGCAGCAGTGCTCCAAGCAAGGGCTAGAGAGGGCAGGGGAAGATGAGCAGGGGCAGTGGGCGGCTGCTGGATGTGCCCCGGGGCCACGCTGACTGGGTTTGCTGTGGCCTGGGGCGTGGGGTGAGAGAGAAACAGTCAAGGCCGAGGGAGACGTCGTTCGGGGGATGAGAATGAAGAATTCTGTTTTGGACAGTTCTGTCGGCTGAGCAAGCGGAGGTGACCCAGAGACCTCCAGACATGGCAGCTGGCACTCGGAGAGAGCTGGGGCTGGGAAGAGATTGGGGGCATGGCTGGGACGGAAAGCCATATGGCCCGCGGAGACCAGCCAAGGGGTGAGTAGACAGGAGAGAGCAGGGAGCCCCGGTGAGCCGTGGGGCCTCAGATGTTGGGAGGGGAGGAAGGCGTGGGAGGACAACCAGAAGAGGCCGAGTCCTGGGGGCCCAGACATAAAGTGTTTCCCAAAGGAGGAGGCAGGCAGCTGTGTCAGAGAATGACCACCGGGTCTGGCAAAGCAGAGGTTTCTGGGAAGCTCGATAAGAGCAGTTCTGTGGAGTGGTTGGGACGGAAGCCCAGCTGGAGAAGGAAGTGGGGGAAAAACGGGAGCGGATGTGGAGGCCTGGGTGCTTGGTAGAGACAGTTCTTGAGTTTTGCGATGAAAGGGAGCAGAAAAATGAAGGGTATGTGGGATCAAGGACCCTCCCACTTTCCTTCCCTCCATGCCTCTCTCCCTTCCTTCACAATAATGACGCTTTTCTGTATGCTTCTTGCTAGCTTCATGACCTTGGGCAGGTAGCCTAAATGCTCCGTGCTACACCTGCAGAACGGGGAAATTAGCAGTCTGGTGCGTAGTAGATGCTCAGTAAATGCGAACTGTTCTCAGTAAGGACAAAGTAAGGGTTCCCCCGGGGGAAAAGGTCAGCTGGGCATCAGGTTAGGCAATTCTGGAGGACAGTTTGACGGGGAGTACCAAAATCTAAAATCTGTCCACCCTTTGAGCTGCCCTTAAGCAGTACTCACATGCATGTGCCAGGAGGCGGGGTATCTTTTTCTAGCAAGGTTGGAAATAGAAACCAGGAGCTCCTAAGCACCCATCCTCGGGTGTCTGCTTAAACAGGTGAAGGTATGCTCCTATGTGGAGCACCCCCCCCCCGCCCCCGTGTGGCACCGCAGGGAACTCAGCACAGGCTGGGCTCCATCGGGAGTGTGGATGCTGCTGGGTTGTCTTTTCAGCGGCCGCCCTGTTAGGCTGAGGGTTCTTGGTCCCATTACCAACCATCATTCTGTGCTCTGGTCTGCTCATCTACACAGCTAAGCTGACCATAGGGGTCATCATGAAAATTAAGGGGATTCATACATAAAGTGTGGCATGTGGCATTGGGCATCTGGTCGGCACTCAGGGAACACAAGCAGGGACCCTTCTTATCTTTCTGCATGGACAGAGGCAGTCTCCCAGATCCACTGGTAGGTGAGAACACAGTTATACACCCACACAGAGGGTCTGCTCCCTGCTGTATCATCACCTGGTGTACCTCTCTGTGTGGGTAAGTGTGTGGTGAAGGTTTCACACCAGAGGGATGGTGGTTGGGACCTCTGGAGAGGTGACCAGGAGTGTTTCCTCTATAGGAGCCTGTAGCTGAGGCTCTTACCAAGAGAAAGTTTCAAGTATTGTTTGTATAATGAAACTGCAACAGGTAAAGGTGGACACAATGAGGTCTTTACCTCCTACAGGCAGTCTTCCATGATTGCACCAACCTGTACCTCACTGCTTATCAGTTCTCCTTAGTGGGTAGAAGCCACATTTCCCGCTGAGGCCACGTTTTGTCAGTGTGTGCGCCCGTGTGTGTGATCTCCTCTGTTAGCCTATGCGCTCCTTGAGGATGTGTGCTGTGTACTTTGTGGTCTGGACACGTCTAGACCAGTGGTTCTCAAAGTGTGATCCCCAAATGGCAGCCTCAGCATCACCTGGGAGCGTGTGGGAAATGCAGATTCTCAGGTCCCAGCCTAGACCTGCTGAAGCAGAAATTTAGGGGGCTGGGGGCCCAGTACCCAGCACTTGTATTTTCATAAGCCTTCCAGGTGACTCTGATGTACCTGCTGGCAGTGTTGGGGGAAATCAGAGCCTGTTGAGACTGGCCCAGGGTCAAGGGCCAGACCACTGAGCTCCAGGTCCCAGTCAGAGGTAAAGGTGAAGGCCTGGAGGTACCTTTCTGACCACAATATCTGGCCCCAGGAGGGAGGGTTTAAGGTTCAGTGCTGTGTCCAGGGGCCAGAGTACAGTCTCCCTGGCCGTGGGCACGTGTTGGGTAGGGGTCCCCCAGCCGTGGGCACGTGCGGGTAGTGAAGGCTGGTGCTCCATCTGGCGTGCAGGTCTCCTCGGGCTCCCTCTACTCCAGGGTTTGGGCAGAGCCTGGGCTGAGGTTGACAGCAGGATGGATCCTATGGGCAGTGAGTCTGCAGGTCCCTCATCCAACTATTGTCTCGTCCCTTCCTCCCTTCTCTCTGCAGGCGTCCCCCTCACGAGCCCCTGAGCCTGTGTGTGCCCGTGAGGTAAGCAGCTGCTGCCTGGGGCTGATGCACGAGGTGGGGGGGGGGGCAAGGGTGTGTGCGGGGCAGGTTCCAGGCCCAGCGTCTTCCCCTCCTCGGCCCTCTCTCTGCCAGCCCCTTTCATCTCCCATCTTCTGGAGCTGCCTTTGGCCTCCTGCAACCACATTCCTGGGGCTTTTGAGTCACAGGGTGAAGATAGGGGTGAGGAGGTTTGGGGATGAGCTCTCAGGAGGAAGGAAGGAGGGTGGCTCCTCTGATGGGATTAGGGTTCCCAGTGCTGGGGAACCCCCTAGGGAGCAGCTGTTGGGATCCTGGGGGTGCTTGGGTCAGGCACCGGCAGGAATGAGGCTTGGGGAGCCTGGAGGCCCCTCAGGAAGCAGGGTGCAGAGCTGTGGGCCCCTCAGGTGAGGTGGGCCTGTCTGTTGGGGGTGGGTGGGCAGGCCAGGTTGAGGCTGTGGTTGCTCTGGGTGGCCGGCCACTGGCCTCAGAGGCTTGGTCGTGCTCTGTGGTGAGTCAGCCTTTTGGGGGCTATGCCTCCTGTGCCTAGAGAATGTGGTTGGATGAGGGGCAGGCTCCAGAAGTCTCAGGGGACAGACAGGTCATCCTCTGCCCAGCTTCTTCTCCCCATCAACTTCCACGTCTCCTCCGACTCCATTTCTGAGGGGGCTTCGCCGAGTGGATGATTTCTGGAAGGGCTTCTAGCTTCTAGCTTGGTGTCAGGGGGCCCGAGTGGGTTTGCTGAGCAGAGGGGTGAAAAAGGTGGGGCTGGCACTGCTCCCTACCCCCCTCTAGAGCCCGCCATAGTGACAGCAGCTGGTGGGAAGCCACAGAGCCTTCCCGGTGGGGCTACCCGGCCTTCCGCCCTCATCGGGCGGAGCCCTGCGGCACACTGAGCTGGGGCAGGGCTTCCCTGAGATAAGGGGCTGGAGTTCTGGCTTTGCCCCTGTCTGTGTGACCCATGCCCCTCCATTTCCTCATCTGTTACAAGGGGTACTAAACGGTGCATCCTTCCGGCGTGTGGGGTAAAGGCAAGGCCAAGGAGGGAGTCTGGCGCGGCTGGTGCTCAATAAATGTGAAAACACGTGTTTTCACATTACTCCACAGCATGGACCAAGCTGTGCGTGCCCAGAGCCTCGTGTGGGGCATCGCACGGTAGGGGGGTACTGCAGGACTCTGGGGGACGGAGAGCTGCAGCCCTTGGCGGCTGAGAAGCCGCTACCATTCTGGTGAGGAGGAGCTGGCGTGGGGAGTGGGAGCTGGGGCTGCATCAGGTCAGTGGGCAAACCCGGCGGGGCTGTGGTGGGGGGGCCTCTCTCAGGCTCCCTCTCCGGGGCATAGCCCATCCTTCCCAGGATGCACTTTCCTCTCCTCCGTGCCTGCATGCGGACGGCCCCTCCGCTCAGTTTGTCCCCCTCTAGAGGCCACCCCAAAGTAGCTGCCCCCAGCCCTCCTGGGCTCTGGCTGTCCAGGGCAGCGGTCACACGCGGTCCTGGCTGCCTGTACATGTGGGACTGTTCCATGATGTGCTGCCCACCCCCTCAGCAGAAAGCCTTCTGGGAAATGAGGGCAGGGGGAGGCTCTGAACCGCTGCCTACAGTATTGGCACCTGAGGGCAGTTTTTGTCCTGGAGCCTGGTACCTAGGCCTGGCATGTTCTCCCTCACATGCCTCCTATGGTTCTGTCCAGCTCCCCAAACAGTCATCCTGTCAGGAAGGGGGTTGCTCAGGGATAATAAAGATAATTAGTAGCTAAGACATTGTATGTCAGGTACGGGTAAGTGAAAATTGTTCTGTTATCCTCATTTTGCTGCTAAAGAAATGGAGGCCAGAGGGGTACAGTGACTCCCCCAAGGTCACACAGCTGAGCAGCCATGGGCACGATTTTGACCCATGTGGTGGGGATGGGACAGGATACATTTACTCCACAAGTAGCAATGGGGGGATGAACAGCCAGAGGGGATCGCCAGTTACTCTGGGGTAGCAAGACCAATGGACAAAGGCCCAACTTTGGTATCACAGTGGTGTGAGCCCATTCTGAGCCTCAGCTTCCAGCTTCAGCTTTGGGGCTGGTGGGGTCCATCTCTGGTTTTGCTCATAGGCTGTCCCTCAGGAGAGCCCCTCAATGCCCCAAGAAGCCAGGATGTGGGCCATATGACAGATGTGGAAGCTGAGGCTCAGAACGGGCTCACACCACTGTGATATCAAAGTTGGGTCTTTGTCCCTTGGTCCTGCTAACCCAGAGTATCTGGCGATCCCCTCTGGCTGTTCATGCCCCCATTGCTACTTGTGGAGTAAATGCATCCTGTCCCATCTGCTAAGCCTGATGCCTACTTATAAAGCTGGAGGGAGGGGGAGGCCTGGGCAGGTCTAGACAGAAGGACACAGACAGGTGGGTGTGGAGCAGGGACTGGACTCTGGGTTCAGTCTGGGATGTCATGTTGAGCCCTGTCCGCCCTCAGTCACAGGTCCTTTCAATGGCCTGGGGCAGTATAAGTCGCTGGTAAGGACCTGAGCCATGGCCTCAGAAAACCTGCTGTGGACTCCAGCTCCGGTACTTGCGGGCTGTGTGACCTGTGTCAACGTGATCCTTAAGCTTTGTATACCTCAGTGTTCTCATCTGGAAAAGTTAGCATGATGGTAGAACCGCCTCCCCCCCACCCCACCCCCCGGAGTAGTTAGAAGATTAGCTGGAGCATTCACACCCTGCGTTAGCAGTGATGCCTTCTAGGTCATATGCTCTCAACAAATTCAAGTCATAGTTGTCAGTGATGTTATTAGCAAGGCTGTGGAATGTTCTAGAATGAGAGCGGGGCCCTCCCAGTTCCTTTGTGGCACTAGAGGCCAGAGCCAAGAGGGACAAGGCTGAAGTCTGCCTCTATCTCCTCTTGCTCCACTTCCCACTCTGGGCCTTCTGCACCAAGTTCCCTATTAGCCGAGGAGTAATAGGGGAGCAGCTCTGTGGGAGGTAGGGAGGGGGGCCATTTTACATATTAACCATGTACATATTTATACCCACCGTATTCCATGAAGTATTTGTGAGGGCTTTCAAACATACACAGGATACTAATAAGACAGACATAATCCAGGGCGGGGAACATAGATGAAAACATAGAACATAGAAGAAAAGGCTTGGGGCACATTAGGGCACGGATGCATATGGCTAGATGCTGGGTTGCATATTTAACCCTGTGCTTCCTGGTGGTCAGAGCAAAAAGGGAAACATTAGCTGTAAGATTCCCTCCCTCCTGGGGAGTTAAGCTGCCTAGGTCCCCAGAGGCAGTGGGTTTCCAGGAGGGGTCTGGGAGAATGGGACCTGACAGGCTTCCCCACACTTGTCAGGTTGGATCAAAGCAGCCACAGCCCCCTCCTCAGCATAGGAGTCCTGAGATTAGAAGTTCACATGGAAGCCTGGGGAGCGGGGTGGGGAGGTTGAGGACAAAGTACCTGGGAGTGCTTGGTTGGGGTCTGGGGGGAGGCCTCCATTGTGTCATTTGCACTTGGTACCTGGGCTGAGGGAGACTGAATTCGGTGAACAGTGAAGCAGGCCTGATCCTGTTGGGATCCCCACCCCCAGCCCCCCTTTTCCAGGGCAGTGCTGGGCCCGACTCAGAGATCTCATCTGGTGCCAAAGGGCTCTCATAGGCCATCTCTTTTAACGTTCATTTTGCAGATGTGGAAACTGAGGTCCAGAGGGGACTTTTGAGTACTTCCTATGTGCCAACTGTTCCAAAGACACTACCCACTTCCTCCTTAACTGTGCCCTGTGGGTGGGCACGAGGAAGCCGCGGCTCAGGGAGATTGAACAACTTTCCCAGGGCTGCACAGCTGGAAGGAGCCAGCCTTGAACCCAGGCCTGTCTGGCCTTGAGAGACAGGAGGAGATGAAGGGTGCTCTTTCCCCTCTGAATCTTGGCTGGTCATGGTGGGGACAGCATTTGTGCCCCACAGAAGCTCCGGATTTAGGGAGTGGGGTCAGATGCTTGATCTGGGTCAGGGGGCTGGCCAGCTCCAGGCAGGAAGACCCCCCTTCTGCACAAAAGTGATGCTGGGGCACAGGGCAAGGACAATGTGGGGTTGGCACTGGGCCACAGCTCCTGCTGCTGGTGCCCCTCAGTTCCCCCGACCCCGGGGGTCTGCTGTTCAGCTGTGGCTGTACATGTGCAGGGCAGGTCCTGAAGCCTGCTCTGCTGTTCCACTTTTCACCTCGAGAACTATCAGCGTCTCCCCATTGCCTGGGCTGCAGCTCCCTGTGCCTGGCCTCCCCGACTCTCAGCCCTGAGCCTAGCTCAGCCCTTGGGGCTTTTCTGCACACTCTCCTGTGGTCCAGATCTGCAGGTGCTCATGGGTTTGGATGGTTGCTGGAGGTGCCAACCTCCTCTCTCCTCCCCACTGCCCCTCCAACACCCCAAAGACGGGGGGAGTCTTTCCTGCTCCCTCCCAATGCTGCCTGGATTCCCAGAGGAGCGGGGGCTCCATAAAGCCTTGCAGGGAAGGAGGGTTAGGAAGATGGTACTTTTAGGAACGGCACCGGATGGGTTCTTCAGTGCTCAGAGTCTGGGCATATATTCAGCCAAGTCCAGACCTCAGAAGGGCCCATGAAATAGGACACCAACAGCATACCAGCAGCAAACCCAGCTGATGCTTCCAGAGTGCCTCCCGGATGCCAGAAACTGTTCCAGGCATTTTACAAATCTTTATTTATTTAATCCTGACCACAACCCCTCAGGCTATTTCTACTGAAGAAACTGAAACAGAGTGGCTAAGTGACTTGCTCAGAGCAACACAGCCCTCGAGTGGCCAAGTGGAGATTTGAACCCAGAGAGCCGGATTCCACAGAAAGGGAAGGGGCCCACCTTTTATTATGCGTCCATGATATTCCAAGCATTTGGTGCGCACTAACTCCTTGGCTCCTCCTGAGGACTGGGGAGGGAATAACAGGACACCCCCCCCCCCCACCTTACAGACGGAGGAGGCGGGGCTCAGAGAGGGTGAGACCTGCCTGAGTATGCATGGCTGGGAGGGAGAAGAGGAAGTGGGAGGCATTCCATCTGACCTCGAAGCTGGAGCTTGAGCAGCCCCTTGAGTTCTCTCCCGGGAGGCTGAAGGAGTGGACAGGAGTGAGGCAAGAAGTCTTCTTCCACGTGGGGCCATCACTTGGGCCCCAGTTCTCAGCGACGCTTTGGTCTGCAGTCTGGCTGGGAATTGGGCAGGCTCTGGGGGCTGAAACTCAGAGACGGGCCCTGGCACCCCCCCCC